>NC_064807.1:43042378-43342378 GCF_023721935.1 Panthera uncia
CAGGAGATATCCATACCAAAAACAAACCATGTCTCGTCCTTTCGCCCGACCCCCCCCCCCCCCCCCCACCAGGAACTCCTGGTTTATGAGTCACTGTGAATTTGTGATTGTTCTCTAGGATCGCTCCCTAGATTTGCGGGGAGAACATCCTTGGCAGTAGCCTGGAGGAATCTCTGATGGGCTAGTCCCAGCCCTTTCACTCATTGATGAGGAAACTGAGCTCTAGAGAAGGGAGCAGTCATGCTCAGGTTTCTGGCACCATCCAGAAGTCTGTACGGAGTCTCCCCTCCATCCCTTCCTCATCAACACTCCTGCTTCTTATTTATGACCAGGTTAGTTCTTCAAGAAAGCGTGGCCCTCTGCTGTCCGTAGATACTGTGAAAGACAGTTAGTGGAGGTGGCTACAGCTCACCTGTTGTACACCTCCTTTCAGAGCATACTCTCGGGTATAGACGGGCACACAGGATGGGCTGGGGTGTGGCTGGGCGCTTTCATAGTGGAAACTCATTTTCTCCATTTGTAAGTGGAGAATGCTACTAAGGATTTCACCAGAGACTTAAGGAACAAATGGCAGTTTGGGGACCAGTTCTCACATACCCAGCAAGGTAATTCTCTGTAGAGTCTGAGGCCAGTTGAGATTCAGGCCTCGATACTTGGCCACAAATTGGTCTAGGCTGTGCACTTGCCTTGAAAAGCCCCAGAGCACTGGATGAGGGGAGAGTTTATGTTGTTTTTACTTTTAATCTAGTCCCAATGGAGCTGGGCAGTGAGTGCCAAAGTCTTAAATTTTTTTTCTAAATGTTTATTTTTGAGAGAGAGAGAGAGAGAGAGAGCGCGCGCACACGCGCAGGGGAGGGGCAGACAGAGAGGGAGACACAGATTCCGAAGCAGGCACCAGGCTCTGAGCTGTCAGCAGAGAGCCCAACGCGGGGCTCGAACTCCTGAACTGCGAGATCATGACCTGAGCTGAAGTTGGATGCTCAACCCATTGAACCACCCAGGTGCCCCCAAAGTCTTATTTAGAAATGAACTGTCGGGGCGCCTGGGTGGCTCTTTGGATCTTCAGCTGCGGTGTCCGTGGGTGATTAGCCTGGCTGGTCCACCTAACAGACTTTATTTTCTGGATACTCCTAAACCGCATTTGTGTTAGACCAGCAGAGAGCTTTACATCTCAGAGAAGTAGTTGGTCACCTGACTTTATTGAGTATAGGTCCAAAGAATTTAGCAAAAAACATTTCCTTCTGTTTCCAAGCCCTAGTTATCTCCTGAAGGTTATCACAGGACAAACCGGGCTTATCTCTCTTATATTGAGGAAGACCATGACTATTACTTGGTGATAAAACAGTTTCTTAAATCCTCATACTAAGGCGGCAGGTCTAACTATCCATTTTAGAAGAAAATAAGCATTCCTCATTTTAAGGAGAAGTTTAAGGAATTGAATATATAAAGTCCAAAGAGGACTGGGAGATGGATCCAGAACCTTCTTAATGGGTCTTGGGGGCAGCACATCATTACCACTTCAATTACTGCCGGCTACATTAATTGTTTGCTAGGTGTCGAAACTCTGCCGTGTACTGTACAATCACCCTAAGCAGTCGGTGCTCATTATTAGATCCATTTGATGAAAGGAAGAAACCAGGGCTAGATAGATTTTGCAACTTGACGAGGTCAAGAAAATGGCAGTATTAGCGTTAAAACTTGGTCCATTTGACCCTGCAAGGATACTTCTCCTGAAGATCCAAATGCCACTGCAGCTACCTTTGATTTATCTGGCACAGTACAGGTATATCATTCATTGATTCTTTAACTTGAAACTCCTGCCTTGGGACCTTTTGACCTACAGGATAAAACTTACGATGTTTGATATGAGAGAGTGTGTTGAAAGTAGTTTTTTGCTATAATTGTCCTTCATTATAAAATGTTAACCTTAAAAAATAAAAGTTACTTTACCACCCGCAAAAATGGGTTTATTTCGTAATAACAGAATTGCAATTCAGGATAAGCAAGCTATAGTAAAACCATAGGCAAGTCCAACAAAGGAGAGGAATGTTATCTTATGGAGAAGGAGGAAGTTGGGAGGGGTTGTTTTGAACTAGAGAAAAGCAAGAGTTGAGGGTGATCGCTTCTCATTGGCTGAGTTGCAGGGATCATGGATTTCTTGTGGGAAATGCAATGTACATCTTTCCCCATGGGGGCCTATAACTGACCATCCATTTCTGTTAAAGGGTCTTCTGTTAAAGGGTCTTCTGATAGTGGTCTGTAGTTGACATCGAGTGGCAGGGGCTTCCCCTCCCAGCCTCCACTTCTAGCATCCCTTCAGTGAGGTTTCCATTTATTAATTTTCACAAAAAGCGATCATGGTAAAAAAAAAAAAAAAAAAAAAGTTCAGAGTATGCAAGTTATAGTGAAAAACAGGCTTTCTTCCATATCTTTTCAGACCTTTTCTAAGTCGTTGTACAGAAGACATGTATTTGTGTGAGTATATAAACTATGTATGTATAATGTATACATACAATATCTAAGTTTTTATTTAACCCAGTTGAGATCATACTACACAGACTCCTCTTGGTGTCGTCACTTAATAGGGTCTTGGAGTTGGTCCTATATTGGCTCATATAGACTTCTTTTTTTTTCTTTACAATGTCTAATCAGTATTTCACTTACTGGACTGACCATAGTTTATTTACCCATTCAGTCTCTTTTTGATGGACAGTTGGAAGGTTCTGTTTTATTGCCTTCCTCCTCGTTTTTGAGCAGTGATGCAATGAATGTCCTCATAGATGCATCTGGATGTGCTTTTCCCAAGTACTAATCCTCCGTGGGGAATTGCTGCATCAAGGAAAATGTTTACTTAAAGGCTGATCATTATTGCTAAATGGCCCCCCAGAGACAGTACCCTGGTTTATACTCCCAACTGACGATGTTTGGGTGTACAAAGCATTTTGCCTTCAGGCTCTGCAAATCTCTGTTGCCTCAAGTCTTGTCATCATCCTGGGCTTCAGCCAAGCCCAAATATCCCTTCCAAGAACATGTCACACTCTTTCACAACCTTTTGTTGCTTGTGCATATTTTGTACTGTTTCTTCCACACACAAGTTTTATTGACTTGAGTTCCTTTTTATGTTTTAAGTTTTCAGGCTCTAGTCACATTGAAGAGAAAGACTCTAGGACTTGCCGGGTCAGAGAAAAGTAGTGTCTGCTTTTTAACCACTGGGCTTTGCTTTTGGGGGACTCTATTGCTGGGCAGTGATTCAGGGGGTCAGAAGGAAATCAACTAGTGCTGAAAAGAGTCTTGAAGCAAAATATATGCCTAAGATCAGCTCATGATTGGTCACCTTTCCAAATTAGGTCTGCCAACAATGAAGGTAAGGAAAGCAGTTCTCCTGATAGGCCAAAGCCCATGTCTCCTGTACCGTAGGGCAGAATTACCTAGATCCTGTATCTTTTTTTTTATTATTTATTTACTTTTTTATTATTAACACTTTTTTTTAAATTTTTTTTTTTTTTTTTTTTTTTGAGAGGGAGAAAGAGACAGACACAAGAAGGGGAGGGGCAGAGAGAGAGAGAAGGAAACACAGAATCAGAAGCACACCCCAGGCTCTGAGCTGTCAGCACGGGACCCCTCACGGGCCTCAAACTCACGAACCATGAAATCATGACCTGAGCTGAAGTCAGACGCTTAACCAAGTGAGACACCCAGGCACCACTGGCCTGTATCTTTTCATCTATAGATCTATTTACTGGGCAACTACTGTGTTCGTGTCACAGAGACCAGACCTGCAGACGGTCATTGGGTGGTGAAGGCCCTACCAGAGATGTGTCCAAGCTGGCAAGGGTACTATTCATATTCTGCACGGGCTTGGTATACTGTGGGGGAATCTTGCAAGAAGCCTTCTGAGTAGGGTGACCAACTTGTCCTCGTTTGTCTAGGCCTCGCCGATTTTAAAACTGAAAGCCCCATGCCCCGGGAACTCTCCTCAGCCCCAGGCAGACTGAGACAGTTGGCCCTCCGGTGGCAGGAGGGGAACAGAATGGAGGGTTCGAAATCTGCATACAGTTAAGATGCACAGACTTCTGCTCTTAGAGGGGAATGCCCCTTAGCTGTTTATGAACCTCCTGCTCAGGAAATCTTTCAGCCTCTTGCTTTGTCAGCATTTACCCTCTGCTTGGGAAAGCGCACACTCATGTGCGTCAGGAGGACATTGCCGTCTGTTCCTCCAGATTATTTTGGTGCGACACTTACGGAGGAATTCTTGGAATGAGGAAATTTCTAAGGAAATAATTAATACGTTTTAAAATTGTGGTTTCCTTTTAATCAAAAAAATCTGCTCTGCAGACATTAAGCAAACCTATTCTCCAAAGCAGTAGGCTTTAAAAAATATCCCTTGGCTGAAATATTCTTCAACTTGATTGACCCAGACAATGGTAAGGGGAAGTTCATTTCTCAGAAGAGATGGGGCCATTGCATGTGTGTTTTAACCAGGACTTGTTTGTTTTCTCTATTTCTTTAGGAGTTCCTTCCTCTTTTTGTCTTGGGGGGAGTCTCCCTCTAATTTTGCCTTTGTCTTTTCATAGATGGAGGCCTTTAAGGGGCATGGTGAAGGCCAGCAGTCACTGGTAGATCTGGGCTGGGAAGTGGCAGTAATGTGATTTGTGTGTTATTTGGGAGTGTGTATTAAGATGGGGCCTAATTAAATTGAACTCCTTAATATGTGCATTAAAAAAATGTTTGAGGGGTGCCTGGGTGGCTCAGTTGGTTGAGTGGCTGACTTCGGCTCAGGTCATGAGCTCGCGGTTTGTGGGTTCAAGCCCTGCATAGGGCTCTGGGATGACACCTCAGAGCCTGGAGCCTGCTTCGGATTCTGTCTCTCTCTCTCTGCCCCTCCCCTGCTCACACTCTGTCTCTCAAAATAAACAAACATTTAAAAAAATAAAAAAAAAAAATGTTTGAAGTCCCATGATTTTCCTATAGGTATAATAGATGACTTCATGCCTTTGTGAGCAGTGTGTAAATACATTGAACAGTGATTAATGTGCACATGGCTGGTGGGAATGTAAATGGACAGAGCCAGTTGGGGGTAGGTTGGCAGTAGATGGTTCCACCTGGCTGAAGAGACGGAGATTGCAAGGACTTGAGGCAATAAAGATATATTGGGATAAATGGGATGCCTGTCTGGCTCCATCAGTAGAGCATCTGGCTCTCGATTTCAGGGTTGTGAGTTCAAGCCCCATGCTGGGTGTGAAGCTTACTTAAAAAAAGTTATATATATATTATATGTATATAATATATATATTCTATATAAAATATATGTAATATATAATATATATAATACATATAAAATATATATAATATATAATAAATATGATATATAATACATATATAAAATATATATACTGTATATAAATATATATAATATATATGTATATAAAATATATGATATATATGTATATAAAATATATAATATATATGTATATAAAAATATATAAAATATATGTATAATACGTATATAAAAAAATATATATATATAAAATATATATATAATACTTTTTACCCCGGGGTAAAAAGCAAAATGTCTTCTATCCCCCAGCATTGTAGGAGAGGCTATAAATTGGAGCTCCTTGCACTGGGGAATGGTTAAATAAACCACTGGCATGTGCAGCATGTAGAGCAAGTGAGGTCAGTCTATCTGAACTAAGATGAAAAGGTTTGCATGGCCTGTTGTTGAACGAGAGAAGGAAGCAGAGTGATGAAGTTATTATATGCGATGTGTGTGCCGTCGCATCAATGCAAAGAAAACGACCTGAAGGCTGTGAGTCTGAGGTCGATGGTGATCTCTAGGGAGGAGGACAGCAAGGAGACTTTAGCTTTTTTAAACAGGAGAGCACATTTATGTAGAAGAAAGGAGAAAGATCAGGCTTTAAGTTACCTATGGTAGAGCAATTCCATTTTCTCCTTCTCCCCCACCCCCTTCCTTCCTTTTGTGTTTAACAAAAGGAGAGCCACATTGAAATCATGTCCTACGTGCACAATTCAGGTACAGCTCAGAGCTTTTAGGTAACCACTGAGGAGTTAAGCCAAGGGGGTCAGAGTGTGACTAGGGGCTTGGCAGTGAAAATCAGCTCTGGGCAGTGGAAACAGCTCAGTGCTGGCCCCTGTTCTGTGGGTGACTGCCTCTTTGACCTTGGCCAGCCTGGGAGCCTTTCTGGACCCTCATGTGTTGCCCCTTGTAAAACAAGGGGCGGTCTTAAACCCTCTTATTTTAACTCTTAAAGATCTTTCATTCTTTCAACGATTCCTTGGAAGGTTGAAGGCTGTGGTCATGACAGTGAACAGCTTGCTGTGGGATAATGTACGTAGACGGTACACTATTCCTCCTTACCTGCTTGGTGAAGGAGAGTTGGCCGTATTTCTAAGACTGGAGACTGTACGCCAGCTGGGACATCTGAGACCATTTATTCATAGTCTCGCTCAGGGTCACAGGTAGCTCAGGGGCTTCCCATGTGGGATGGAGAAGATCCCCACTGGAGCAGACTCACCAGGAAAAAAGTACCCTCTTCTCCAGAATGGTGCAGCCCCACGGGGGATTTCAGTCTTAGATTTTAACCACAGGCGCCAGCCCCGCTCCCATCCTGCTGCTGACGCAGGATCTGGTTCTCCTCTCTTTACTTACTTTATTTCCCTCCTACCCGGCCTTTCTCCCTTTCTAGAAGCGGTGTCACTTCTAACCGCTCTTGCTCCCAGATGGTGACAGGGACCTGCATAGGCCACTGACATAGCCAATCCTTACCTACACACCTCAAGTCCTGGGGTTTGCTGATGCGTTTTGATTCGTTGTGCACCAGTGCAATTTCCTGGGTCTGGTAAAGCCTTTCTACCCTGGTTCCTTCAGTTCACTTCAGACACCCATCCTCTTGGTTCCCCTGTGGCCTCCTCTGTACTGTTCAACATGGATGACTGGTCTTCTGAAGGATGCCAGGCCCTTGACTTTCTGGACTTTATCTGCCCCATCCTCCTATCTCTGAAAGTTTTTTTCTAGTCTTTTGTGTGTGTGTGTGTGTGTGTGTGTGTAATCCTCCCACCCCTCCCCATTGGTGTTGCTCTTTTAGACTTAGCTGTGGTCTTCACGTTCTGCATACTTCCTGTGCCTGCAGTCACTTATGAGTCATGATTAGAAGTGAAACTTAAAAAGCTGCGTGTCCCTACCACTTGGTACCTTCTAGGATGGCCCTATTTAAAAACAAAAACAACCAGAAAATAACAAGTGTTGGCAAAGTGGTGGAGGAATTAGAGCCCTGGTACGTTGCTGGTGGGAACGAAACATGGTATAGCCACTGTGGGCCACCGTGTGGTGGTTCCTCAGTCAGTCAAATATGGTATTACCATTGGATCCGGTGATGCCAACTTGGGCATACGCCCAGAAGACAATGAGTAGTTAACAACTTGTATATGGATGTTCGTAGCAGCACCATTCACAACAACTCATTAATGAGTAAAGGATAAACAAATGGGGTATTCAGATGATGGAGTATTATTCAGCCACAAAAAAAAGAAGGAGTTACTGATATGTGCTACGACATGATGAACCTCAAACACATTATGCTAAGCAAAAGAAGCCAGACACAAGGGTCATATATTATATGATTCCACCTTTATGAAATATCCAGAATAGGTAGATCCGTAGACACAGAAAGATTAGTGGTGGCCAGAGCCTGGGGCAGGAAGGAGGGAGTAGAAGGTGCCTGCATACTGGGTATAGGATTTCTTTTTGGGGTGATGAAAATGTTTTAGAACTAGATAGAGGTGATGGTTGCATATTATGAGGGTATTTAAGGACACTGAATTGTACACTTTTTTTTAATTTTTTTTTAAATGTTTGATTTAGTTTTAAGACAGAGACAGAGCATGAGTGGGGAGGGGCAGAGAGAGAGGGAGACACAGAATCCGAAGCAGGCTCCAGGCTCTGAGCTGTCAGCACAGAGCCCGATGCGGGGCTCGAACTCACGAACTGTGAGATCATGACCTGAGCCGAAGTTGGACACTTAATCAACTGAGCCACCCAGGTGCTCCAAGAATTGTACACTTTAAAATAGTTAATTTTATGCTGTCTGAATTTTACCTCAATTAATTTTTTTTTTTTAACGTTTATCTATTTTTGAGACAGAGAGAGACAGAGCATGAACAGGGGAGGGGCAGAGAGAGAGGGAGACACAGAATCCGAAACAGGCTCCAGGCTCTGAGCTGTCAGCACAGAGCCTGACGCGGGGCTCGAACTCACGGACCGCGAGATCGTGACCCGAGCCGAAGTCAGCCGCCCAACCGACTGAGCCACCCAGGCACCCCGTGAATTTTACCTCAATTAAAAAAAATGTGGGATACAAGAACTGGCTATGACCACACTGCCCCCCAAAAAAAGATTAAAAATAAGTTAAAAAAAAATTTCAGGTGAGCCGGCCAGCATGATAGTCACTAGCCACTTGTGGTTTCTGAGCACATGTAATACGGCTGGGCCAGATGGAGGTTGCTGGAAGGATGACATTCATACTGGACTTCAAAGCCTTATGTGAACAAAAGAATGTAAAATAGCTCATTAGTGATATTTCTATAGTGATTATGTGTTGAAATGTACTGCTTTGTGTATATTACATTAGATAACCTATACATATTTTTAAAAGCAAATACCCCCTGGAGAGAAAAGAGGCTTCAATCCACACTAGAACCTGAAAATTTGATCTTTACCTAAGGTTTGAAGCTGCTCCCATAATCAAAGAGATGAGAAGGAGTCCCCATGAAAGAAGTCTTAAATTTCCCTGTATCTGCAGTTAAAAAAAAACACACAAAAAAACAAAAAACATAAGAGCTTAGACAAGAGGTATGGCCACATTCCTCCCAGTTTGCAAAGAGCATATTTGGAACACACGGCTTTATTTTTTGCCCTTTGACTTAATATTTCTCTTTTCATTTTACATCCCCCCCACCAGATCAGCAATGTCTTATTTTTCGTCTTACCGCCCATCTGCATGTGCTTGTTTCGTCAGTATGCAACATGCTTCAACAGTGGCATCTACCTAATATGGACTCTCTTAGTGGTAGTGGGTAAGTGGATTCATTTTCAAGCTTGGGCTGAAAGGGAGGAAATGGAATTCTGCACACTTCCTGTCCTGTTTGAACATTATGTTTTGTAAACCAAAGTCACTCTGACGTCTCAGCCAACTTTTATTTTGCTTGCTTGACCAGAAGGAGGGCTCTTTTGAATACGGCCTTGATAACAAGGTTGACTGTAATTATCACTTAATTGCCTTCGAAGGTTTATTTATGTAATTGCTACCGGTGCTGTGCCAGTGCCATTTTCTGACAACCTCTGAAGACAATCACATGAAATGATTGAACTCTGATGAGACTTTAGTGTAACGGATCAAAATTTAAAAAAAGAAAATTCTAGATGTTTGGAGCCTTCATTGTTCTGGGAAACACTTGTGCAATTTCCATTTCCTTCCACAGGCAGGTTGGGAATACTTAACGGTGAGAGAATGTTGGCTTGTTTACTGCCTGTTCCCATGAAGCCTTGGTGGATGAGGACAGAGTGTGTCTAACTGTGGGATTATTAAAGTTCTGATGTGCTGACATTGGGTCCTGCTTGAAATCCGCTCTCTAGGGCTTCGAGCGTGCATGCCTAGGTGGTAGGGGTTTCTGCCTTTAGCTTCTGCTTTCATTGCGAACATGATCTGGTGACTGGGACAGTGGTTGGTTGAAAGGGCGGTCCTTCAGCAGTGTATTGAATTTGTGAGTCTGTTCTTCTGTGGTGACCTTTGTGATTGGTTGTAATTGATTCTAGGAATTGGATCCGTCTACTTCCATGCAACCCTAAGTTTCTTGGGTCAGATGCTTGATGAACTTGCAATCCTTTGGGTTCTGATGTGTGCTCTGGCCATGTGGTTCCCCAGAAGGTATCTACCAAAGATCTTTCGGAATGACAGGTAAGCTCGTGCTAAACATTTTTGCACTCACTGCTAGGTGCAGTACCCAATATATCCACGTACGTATCAAGAAAAACGGCACACGATGTAGCCTAACTTTGTGATGAGCTTATCATATACTTGTTTAATATCCACTGATTGTTTATTGTGTCAGACCATAAACAAACTGATTAAAGAGGAAATTTTAGTATACTTGAAGAATTTATATGCTAATGGGGAAAAAAGTCAAATGTCTCCCTTTAGGATATGAACAAAAGTGCAAAGATTTTCAGTGGGGGAGAAATTATGGAATGGTAGTTCGAAGACCTTTGGTTTGCTGCTAGAACATTTCCTCGAGTCCAGTCGAGTTCTACCATTTGCTAAGTTTACAGTAGAACTCCACTAAGGAATTAGTTCCTGCAGTTATAGATTCTGTAGTTGTCAAACGGTATTGGTTTATACTTCTGCTGAGATCTACACGCATGCACACACACACACACCTTTAAGCTGGAAATTCAGAATTTCAAGAGTGGATGCATTTTATTCATTAAAAAACCTTTAGTGTTCATTTTTATTTTGAGAGAGAGAAAGAAAAAAAAAATGAACAGGGGAGGGGCAGAGAGAGAGGGAAAAGAGAGGATCCCAAGCAGGCTCCGTTCGAACTCACGAACTGTGAGATTAGGACCTGGGCTGAAATCAAGAGTCGGACGCTTAACTGACTGAGCCACCTAGGCGCCCCAAAAGATGCATTTTCATATCTATTATGATGCTTATATGGTTATTCATCCAGTAAGTATTTTTTTGAACACTTAACTATGTAATTTTCTAGGCACTGGGCTTTGGCAGTAAACAAAACAGTAGTCTCTGCCTTCAGTGAGTTTATACTGAAGTTGAGGAGGGTACAAACCAATGAACAAACAAACAAACAATACAATGTTATGGTAAGTGCCATGATAAAAAGTAAAGCTGGTAAGGGGTAGTGGTGACATGGGGTGCCGATTTAGAGTTTGGTCAGGGAAAGCCTTTCTGAGGAGCTGTATGAGGTTTGTTAATATCTGAAGGAACAGAAGAGAGCCAACCTCATAACGATGAGAAGGGTTCCTAGAATATACTACCCACATGTATTTCTCTGTAGGACACTGTTTTGTCACTATATATAGATGTAGTCTAAAAACATGGATATAATTAAGCAAACTGTGTATACCCAGGGAAGAGCTCTACTGGGAAAATAAAAGAATTCCTTACGGTTTTTCTGGTACTGTGACCAGGAATAGGAATTTTATAGGTGTTAAAGATGAGGCTCTCTTCTATGGATGGAGGTGGAGGAGTGTCCATAAAACACGCTGACTGCAAAAAGCACATGGTATCCTAGTTTGAGAATGAATGAACTGATCTTTTTTTGAGTATATCTTTTTGTATATGCACAGAAATGCCTGGAGGAGGAAGACAGGCACCGATACCATTGGCTATTCTTATTTTTTTATTTTTATTTTTTTTAATATTTATCAATCTTTGAGAGAGAGAGAGAGAGAGAGAGGCTGAGTGTGAGTGGGGGAGGGGCAGAAAAGAGGGAGACACAGAATCCGAAGCAGGCTCCAGGCTCCGAGCTGTCGGCACAGAGCCCGACGCGGGGCTCGAACCATGAGATCATGACCCGAGCCCAAGTCAGTTGCTTAACCGACTGAGCCACCCAGGTGCCCCACCATTGGCTACTCTTAGGAATGGGGTGGGGAGGGGAGAACCTTCACGTTTGCTTTTGATCTATACTGCTGTATAGTTTTTGTTTTTAAGGAGTGCATGTTAATTTTTAACACTAAAAATGTATTTTAAAATGAGATAGGGAGAAGACCTACTTCAAGCGAACTAGCTGTACAGTCTTCATTGTACAAGAAGGATTTGAATTAAATAGTATTTTGAGTATCATTGAGCAGCTCAGGTATCCTCAAGGTTCCTGGATCACAAAACCACAAGGGAGTGAGCCAGCTGCTTACTAGAAGTGATAAGAAGGGCATTCCAGGTCTTGGGAGAAATACGGTCTCCTTGGCTGAGGCTTTCTCCTCAGTGGGGGAGGGAGGCTCTCACGTGTAGCAGGTTGGTTTGGGCGGTCTCCAGTTTCCAGTCTTGTGCGTGTTCCGCTTCGGTTACGGGACTGGAAAGGAAGCACTTAGAAAGCCCTGGGAGGTGGAGAAGGAGCTTCCTGACTCTGGCTGAGAAACATCATTTACTTTTGGCCTCTCCTGTGGTGTCGAAGGTGCCCACCGCTCACCTCCATCCTTGCCCTGAGCCTGGGGCGTGGGAGGTTGAGCGCTGAGGGGCCTCTTGGTTCTCAGATCTGAGCTTTCAAGTCCTGGGATCTGAGGGAGAAGCTGCGAGCATGAGAAGAATGGTTTTGTTTGTTCATGGCCCTCCGGAGGTGCCACTTGGAATTCCAAGCAACTATTTTTATTTTTATTTATTTATTCACAAAAAATTTTTTTTTAATCTTTATTTTTGAGGGAGAGCGAGACAGAGTGTGAGCGGCGGAGGGGCAGAGAGAGAGGGAGACACAGAATCGGAAGCAGGTACCAGGCTCTGAGCTGTCAGCACAGAGCCAGATGTGGGGCTCGAACTCATGACCTGAGCTGGAGTTGGACCATTAACTGACTGAGCCACCCAGGCGCCCCTCCAAGCGACAGTTTTTAATGTGTTCATGATGTGAAAAAGAAAAACTTTCTCTTTCTTGAAGGGAGAAGTGGGGAAATGTTATGAGCAGGAGAGAGGAAAACAGATGTATTTCTAGAAGCTTACCAACTTTTAACAACAAAGCCCATATCATGGGGCAGAGAAGTCAGTACCACGTAGGACCTTTTTCATCGCCAACACCCTGCACCTTTTCTCTGGGAAGATGTGACCCCACTGTTTTTAGCTTGGGGAGAGTCCTTGGGGGCCCTGAGCATCCCAGATGTTTATGTCCCTGGCTTTGGGAGCACCCTGGGTTTGAATCCTAGCTTTTCTGCCTACAAACAGTGTGATTTGTCTTGATTCTTTAGCTTTCTATTTCCTCTTTTTTAAGTTTATTTATTTATTTTGAGAAAGAGGGAGTGCGCACGAGCGGGGCAGGGGCAGAGAGAGGGAGGCAGAGGATCTGAAGCAGGCTCTGTGCTGAGAGCAGACAGCCTGATGCAGGGCCCAAACCCACAAACTGTGAGGTCACGACCCGAACCGAAGTCAGAAGCTTAACCAACTGAGCCACCCAGGCACCTGTTTCTTCACTTGTCAAACTAGGGACATAATCATCTTGTGAGGGGATCCTGCAGAGCACACATGGTGAGCATACAGAGTTAGCTTTCATTACTACCAATGGCACGTGGAGATTTCTGCCGAGCATTTCTGAGATACACACGTACATTGAAGGAGAAAGTGGGAATTGAAGATGTGAATGAACACAGAAGAGGGATGGTGTTAGGGGAGAATAACACGTTATAAATAAGGAGTTCAGGTCTATTCGTCCACCTTCAACTTGCCAGTGACAGGCAGAGCAAGACGACCAGACCCCTTTTTGTGAGCCTCACTGCCTGTGACATGGGGACAGGTGCAGCTCTGTGCCCAAGTGGTGGGCCAGACCAAGGACTTCACGTCAAAACCAGGGATTGTGTGGCTTCGCTGTCGAAATTTACCAGTTGACGTCTGTTTGTGATCTCGACTTTGCAGGAGTGGTTCTAAAAACACATTAAAAGTAGTTCCAGCCTGAGATCTCTGGAGAAAGGAGAGCAGAGTGTGGTGGCTAAGGGATTGTATCAGACAGGCATGGTTTTGGGTAGTAGGCTTTGTTTTTAAAGCCCTGGTACCTCAGTTTGCTCATCTGTAAAGTGGAGATAAGAAGAGTACCTACCTCATGGGGTTGGAAATATATGGGAAAATCCTGTAAAATATACACTACAGTGTCTTGTACAGAATAAGATCTCAGTAAATGCTAGCAGTTATTATGAATGTCTAACATTGGTAAGTATTTTGAAGGTAAGGTCTAGAACAGCAGGGAAATTAACGTTTATGATATAAACAGGAATAGTTGGCAGGTAAAAAAAAAAAAAGCTTTCTTTTATCTTGCCTCGAATGTCCTAAGAATCATCATACGCTCAGCTGTTGATGGTTATTAATAAAAACATTGAAAAAAATTTTAATTATTTATCTTTACATTTTTTTATGTTTATTTATTTATTTATTTATTTATTGAGAGAGAGGCAGCGTGTGAGCAGGGGAGGGGCAGAGAGAGAGAGGGAGACACAGAATCTGAAGCAGGCTCCAGGCTCTGAGCTGTCTGTGCTCCAGCACAGAGCCCGATGCGGAGCTCGAACTCACAAACCATGAGATCATGACCTGAGCTGAAGTCGGATGCTTAACTGACTGAGCCACCCAGGTGCCCCTTACTTTTGAGAGAGAGAGAGAGAGAGAGAGAGAGGAGCAGAGAGAGTGGGGGACACAGAATCTGAAGCAGGCTCCAGGCTTTAAGCTGTCAGCACAGAGCCCAACATGGGGCTCGAACTCAAGAACTGTGAGATAATGACCTGAGCCAAAGTCGGATGCTTAATCGACTGAGCCACCCAGGCACCCCGGTTATTAATAATTTTTAAACATTTTGTTTTGAGAAAATAAACTCCCAAGAACAAAGAACTATTATAGGCTAATTGTTTCCATTTCTTAAAGATTTATCCTCCTGTGATTTTTTTTTTTTTTTTTTTTTTTTTTTACCATTTTGCCTCCACATGATCTAGGGACAGCTCTCACCTTATAATCCAATTCAGTTTTTGAGTTGCATGGGTGCAGACTGGGGTCTGGCCATCCTGCTCTAGCTGGGTAACTTGTGGCCAGGGGCTTAGACTCTCTGGGTCTTATCAGTTCCTTACTTATAAAACGACATGGGCAGACCTTCCAGGACCCACTGCTGTAGTCCTATGAATATCATGGTCTGGTTGTTCTAAATAGATCATGTTTTAGTCCTACAGGGTAGTTTAGAGCAGTAGATCTTAACCGGGACATTTCCATCCCTTAAGAGACATCTGGGAAGTCTGTGGATATATTTTCGGTGGTTACGGTGATGGAGTTTTATCATCCGTAAAATCAATTTTACTTTGGAAAAAGGGCTAGGGGCGCCTGGGTGGCTCAGTCAGTTAAGCATCCAACTTCAGCTCAGGTCATGATCTCATAGTTCAAGGGTTTGAGCCTCACGTCAGGCTCTATGCTGACAGTGCGAGCCTGCTTTGGATTCTCTCTCTCCCCCTCTCTATCCCTCCCCCTGCTCACACTCACTCACTCTCTCTCTTTCTTGCTCTTGCCCGCTCTCAAAAATAAACTTTTTTTTTTTTTTTTTTTTTTTTTAAAAACGGCGGGGAGGCATTACCAAGTTTTTACTATAAAAAAGGGGCACAGGGTCTGATATGGTTGAAAACCACTGCTCTAATGGGTGGCTAATGATAACAGTAGCAGCTTTATTATAATATATTGATGGTGTTGGGCTACCAGGGTTTGATTGGGAGAATTGAAGAAGAAGGGGTGGTAAGGGTTCCCTGACCTGGTGCTCCACTTTGAGCCCACAATGGGCTGGAAAGTTGAGAACAGGACCAGAGACCACAGTAGGAGTTGCCTGGTGTCACTGATAAGGTAACACCCTGTCAGACCCCGTCCCTCCTGGACATTCCCAGCTCTCTGGTACCCAGGACCTCCGGGTACCCAGCTCTCTGGTACCCAGGACCCTGACTCTGGGGTCAGCGGGACTGTCCCTGTGACTTCTGTTGACTTCTGCTGGTTACAGATTTGTATGTTCATAGGTTGTTTTGTTGGCTAAGCCACCTTCTTGAAGCGCATTCCCTCACACCCTCTGGACCGACCTGGGAGGTAGTCCGCCTATGTTCTCCTTGAAGAAAGCAAGTTTCGTCAGGCTTGCTGCCTTTGAACTGTTTGGCAGACCTCTACAGAGCAACAGCAGCCCAGATTTTCCCCGAGAGTAGATCTGATTCACAGTAACATTATTTAAAGTCTCACTTGTTCTCACATGATGGTAATGGTAACAGTAAGAGTGGATTTGATCAGCACATACCGTGCATCAGGCACTGTGTGAAGTGCCTTAATGCTTACGGGAACCCCACGGGGTAGAGAAACTTGGGGCTTAGAGCGTTTCGCGACTTGTCAAAGGTCCCACGGCTATTACGAGATTGAAGGAGAAAAAGTGACACGCATCTGTTAGCTGGAACACCTGTGCTTAAATCGCCATCGCCCTCACTAACCCACCCCTCAGCCATTGATCTAGAGAAGTGATACAATTTAGGAATGGTGTTTTTTTTGTTTATGGTTTTTCCGATCTAAAAAGGCTGAAAGGCCTTGGTGTGGTTCATAGAATCTCAAAACCCAGTGAAAGAGTTATTGTGGGTCCATAAGAGTTACTGTGGGTGTGTGATGGGGGGAGGGGAGCTGCGGGCTGTGGTCCTCAGAGTGGAGCAGGTAGCCTTTCATCCAGTAGCAAAGGCTGCCAGCCAAGGCCAGGAGGAAAACAGGCTTCTCCTGAGAACTTGCTGCCTGGACCCTTTCCCACACATGTATTTTTTTTTTCTCTGGTTGAAGTTCAGGGCTACAATTCCTGTCCATTCCAGTCAGAAAGTTGGCCGCCCCATCAATGATTTCCTGTGCCTTGATGATAAATGGTTTTCCTCTCTAAGAGATAAATTTGTATTTTGGAGGTCTCAATGCACTTTGATTTCTTTATAATGGAATTTCATTCAAATTAGTTTCCCAACTGCGACCTGTTCCAGGGCTCGCGGCCAAAGTAAATTGTGCTAATGAGGAATAAAAGAAACTTCAGGAAGATCATGTGCTCTTAAATTTCAGTCATGGATGAGGCCTTAGGGATCATATAGTCCAGGCTTTTCATTTTATAGATAAGGAAATGGAGTCCCAGGGAGAGAAGGAGGAACGCGTCCGGGATCACGTCGCCACTTCTGGCACTTTCAACTGAAAGCACCTCCACTGAAGGGAGTGAGGATGGCATTTTTCTAAGATTTGTCAGGTCAAAGACTTGTCAACACAAAATTCCAATGCATGCTAGACCGTGACTTGCCAGGAAATAAAGACACGATTAGAATTTTTTCTTAAGACTTAATTTTGTGTGCTAGACACAGATTTTTTTTTTCTTTTAAACTGGGGAGCTTTATGGTTTGTAAGTGGTCCCTGGTTTTCTTGTAAAAGTCTTACCCATTTGCCTTGTAGAACGGGTTGACAAGCTGTGAGCCAAATGGGTCCACTGCCTATTTTTGCAAATCAAGTTTTGTTGGCATACAGCCGTGCCCAATCACTTACTGTCCACAGTGGTGGACTTGAGTAGCTGCGGAGACCTTGTGACCTGCAACACCTAAAATATTTACTCTCTCACCCTTTATAGAAGTTTGCTAAACGCTGCTGTAAGAGATCTGAAAACAATAAAGAGAAAAAGGACACTAAGAAAATAATTATCCATATCTCACCCTCAGGGACTTACATGGATTCTCATTTCAGCATTCTCCTGGCTAATTTTTTTTTAAGTTTGTTTATTCATTTTTGAGAGAGAGAAAGAGAGAGAGAGAGAGAGAAAGTATGAGCAGGGGAGGAGCAGAGTAAGAGGGAGAGAGAGAATCCCAAGCAGGCTGTGTGCTGCCCGCACGGAGCCCAACACAGGGCTCAGCCCCATGAACCATGAGATCATGACTGGAGCTGAAATCAAGAGTCTGACGCTCAACTGACAGAGCCACCCAGGTACCCCCTGGCTAAATATTTTGAAAATTTCTGGCTACTTCCTAAGAATAAACTCTTAGAAGTAGAATTAGTGAGCCCATGGTTGTGAGTGGGTTTTAAACTCCTGGTACCTTGTGCACGACTTACTTCTCAGTTTGCATTTCCGCCTGTGGTGCCTGTGCTTTGCCAGCATTCATCAAACAACAAGACCTCCTTTGCTAACAGTTTGGTTTTGCTTCCATCGATTCAGGGGCAGGTTCAAGGCGGTGGTCTGTGTCCTGTCTGCGGTCACAACGTGCCTGGCGTTTGTCAAGCCCGCCATCAACAACATCTCTCTGATGACCCTGGGGGTTCCTTGCACTGTGCTGCTGGTTGCAGAGCTAAGGAGGTGGGTACCAGGCTGCCCCTGGGTTGGGAACATACCGGCTTCTGGGGTTTTTGTTTGTTTGTTCATTTTTTACTGCCCTCAACAGTGGAAAAGGAATCAGACTCCTCACATAGAGTTAGTTTCTGACTATTGGATTGACAGCACGTTTGATGGGTTGGTTCAAAATGTTAACGATCTCACTTCCAGAAAGAGGGGAGCAGCTGTTTAGTGGATGCAATATATCCCAGTGATCTGAAGCTAGCTTAGCAGGAAGATCTCAGGGACCTGGTGAATGCCCAGACCAACCTGCCTAGACTTAATTCTGTACAAAGAATAGATCTGTTCCTAGGACGAGAATAAGGAGAAAAGTCCTAATGAGGCTATTGCATTCACACACAGAAGGAAAAACGAATGTCTATATACGAGGCAACATTGACTCCAGGTATAATACCGTTGACTGTGTTATTTTCCCTGAGGCTTAGTCTCTTATTTACAACCTATCAGGTAAAGCCTTTGCTATTTGCCTAAGGATTTTCCTTTGGGAAGTTGTATACTCAAGTTCAGGTTGATATCTACAAGTAGTTTAGCCTTGTGTGTACATGATTTCTTTAGCCCCCAAACACATCTAACCACTGCCCTTATTTTAATACCCTGAAAATGCAGCTTTTTCTTTGTGCCAGTGTTTAGAAATGCATTTTAATTCATGACTTTCTCATTGCTATGGATGTAGCGTGTCCTAACTGAAGTCTGGGGCCTCTCTTCCTTTGTGTGAGAGTTGCTCTGTGTAAGATGTTGTCAGCTCTCCCTTCAGTCTTTGAGAGGAGACATACGGTTCTTCCCACTGCTCTGCCTCTGGGGGTTGCTTTGAATGTCAGCAATACCAGGCAGGGTCAAAGGTGGTTGAAGAAATATTTTAAGACACTGGCTGGCAGAGCAAAGACGCTGTCCCATCTTGTCTTGTTGCTTTCCTTCGGTAGCCTTGGAAGAGTGGAAGAACAAGAGACTGGCTTCAGAACGCTAACAGATTTTTGAAGCTCTTTGGAAAACACACACGTTGTCAATAAAGAGATCTGAAATGAATTTGTAATGGTCCGGTGGTACTGGCTTATATTAGGCCTGATGTGAATAGAATGTTCTGGATGTAGGTTTCTTGAGAATTCACTGCAATCTAGTTCATTTTAACTCTTGAATCTAATATGTTTTAGCCTATAATTTTGTTAAAAAGTAGCTTAAGGAAAGAGAAAACATTTTTAATTAATAATATTTAGGGGCGCTTGAGTGGCTCAGTCAGTTAAGTGTCTGACTTCAGCTCAGGTCATGATCTCATGGTTGTAGGTTCGAGCCCCACATCGGGCTCTGTGCTGACAGCTCAGAGCCTGGAGCCTGCTTCAGATGCTGTGTCTCCCTCTCTCTGCCCCTCCACTGCTCACATTCTGTCTCTCTCTCTCAAAAATAAATAAATATTAAAATATTTAAACAAGAGCAAATGGGGTTAGGACAAGTGGTTAGGACAGATTACTGTTTAAATAAATTCTGCTTCACAAGTGTGATCTTTAAGCAAGGAAAAATTTTCCTTTAACACTCTAATCTTTGCACATAATTACAAAAGAAATAATCTGTTTCGTACTTGAGATCTTCGCCCCTGAAAAGCTAGCCATCACTGTAGCTGATTGGTCTCCATCATTGTAACAAATGGCAGCATCATGGGAAGTATCCCTCCATCCTGCCAGGGTCTGTCTTTCAGCCTAGGGATTATTCCCTTCTTTCTCTTATGCCTACTTTATTCCTGTAAATTGTCTACTGGTCCTTGATCCGCCTTTCAAAAAAAATTTTTTTTTTTAGTTTTTTAATTTTATTTAAACCCAAGTTAGTTAACATACAGTGTGATGATGGTTTCAGAATTCAACGATTGATCACTTACAAATACCCAGTGCTCATCCCAACAAGTGCCCTCCTTAATGCCCATAACTCATTTAGCCCATCCCCCCCTCCCAACACTCCTCTTAAAAGGTCTTTCCCTTTGGCCTGTAAAAACACTGGAGTCCCTCTTTCTTCCCTAGCAGTCAGCCTGGACTCAGTCCACGACTCTCTCCAGCCACCACCCTTTCTCTCCCTCATCTGTCACAGCCCAGCATCTTGGAAGTGTTTATTTTATATATATGTGTGTGTGTGTGTGTGTGTGTGTGTGTGTGTGTGTGTGTGTGTATAAGTGATCTCTATGCCCAACGTGGGGCTCGAACTCAAGACCCCAAGATCCAGACTCATACACTCTACCAGCTGCGCCAGCCAGGTGCCACAGCCCAACGTCTTTAAAAGTGGCCTTCATCCGCCCAGCTCTCATTTCTTCAGCCCACCTTGCTACCCAAGCCCCTCTTGGCTGTGTGTCCAGTGATGGTTTTTCAACGTAACTTATGTGTTCTTCCCTCAGCTATTTGCGCAGTTCACCCCCCTCGTCCTTGAAACCTTCCGAGTGCCTCTTAGGATGCCACACCCTCCTGGGATGCCACTCCCTCCATGGCTTCTTTTCAGTCTCTCATGTAAGCTCGTTTGCTGTGCACCTTTGCGGGTAGGGGTCCCTTCAGGTGACAGCTCACCTCAGCTCTCCTCCCTCTACACTTCCCTCTGAAGGAGCTCATCCACAGCCTGCAAACATCTGCAAACAACTCCCAGCTGTGTGTCTGACCCCATCCTTCCTCCTCCCTCCACCATGGTGCATCTAGCTGCCTGTCTGACCTCTGTCCCCACCTGTCACAGCCATCTCGAGTTCAGCCAGATCGCCGATCTGCCTTTTCCAGTTCTGGCTCTCCCAACATTTCCAGCAGCAGTAAATGGCACCATTTACCCATCTGCTCAAGGCAGAAGCCTGGCTTCCTTTTCCTTTCCTGAGCATCCCCTCTGATCATAGTCCTTTTTCTATTAGTTGACATTACAATTGAGATTAAAGTTCAATATCCTCAGTGTGGCCCCTTGCTTGCCTCTAATGTTTTATGGAGTTGTTTTAGCCGACATCGCAGTTAGGATGAAGTTCAAAATCCTGACGTAGCCCCTGCCTGCTGTAGCTCTTTCCTGCATGAAGCTCCCTGCTACACTCTGCCTTCAGCCGTTTTGACCTTCCCTATCCCCAAGGGGGCTTAGCTCTTTCTGTCCCCAGGTCCTTGTTCATGCTGTCCCCTTCCTTCTGACCCTTCTGTTTGGCTCACTTCTGGCTCACCTTTGACTCACCTGTTTTGGCTCAACTGTTTATACGCCGTCATAGCACCTCAGACTTCTTTCTGGCCCCCAGCCTGACTGTAATTAAAAAATTATTTGTGCTGCTGTTTTGTTTACGGTCTGTCCTCTCTGCTTGATGTAGGCCACATGGGCAGGAGTGGGGCCTCTACGTTCACTGCTGTGTCTCTGTCCCCACTGGGATCCCAGCAGGGAGAGAGAAGATGGTTGTTGGCCGGCTTTGATACAATTCCCAGACGAAGAGATGTCCTTGTTGCTCTTTGCATTTCCTTCCAGGACCTTCCCCATTGTCATTAGCAATGATCTGTAATGTGCCAGCCAAATATTTCTCCTCCCACCTCCCTCTGCTCAGAAGGAACTGGGGAAGCTTTTTGTTTCTCATTAGCCTCATTCCTAAAGCTTGTTCCTAGTCTTTCCATATTTTCATTGTCCTTTCCGAACCTTCTCTCAGACCAGGAAGCAACAAAATTTTACTTGGGGTTATGATTGGACATTTACTGAAATTTATGGTGGGGTCGTATTACCCAGGGACTCAGGTGCATTTAACACCTTTTAAGGTTGGCGCTTTTCTTCTGATTATTAGGATTAGTCAGTTAAGGAAAACTTTGAGAATACAACAAAGGGTCAGGAAGAGAACTGTAGCCATCATCTCAGATTTTTTTTTAGCCTAAAATAGGGCCCTCCTTGTATCTATCACTTTTGTTCTGTTTTTTTTTTTTTTTTTTTCCCTCCATTTAACCTCACGTTTACATTTTGATCTAAGCCCTGAGAAATGGGAATAAAACCCAAAGGAACCCAGGTTTGGACAAGACCCACGGGGAGATACGCCTGGTCAGTAGCAGGCAGCAGGACCTGTCCCTCTAGAAACAGAGGAAGGGACATCATCAGGCCACCCTGAGACCTTGACTCTGCAGTGCTTTCCCCACATGTGACTCATCCCCTGACGTTCTGCCTCTCTTGCCACTTCAGGATGGCTCTGCTCCTCCCCTGTCTCAGCTCCTCTTTCTCTGCTTCCTCAGGTCTCAGCTTCAAGGGCACCTTCTCGGTTAGACCTTCCCTGACAGCCCCTCCCCCATTACACTGTCCGCATCGGGGGCACCCGCCAGTTTCCTTCCTGACACTCGTCACTAGCTGACGTTGTTTTTATTGGTGTAATTATTCGTCAAATGTTCACGTAGGCACTGCCTTTCCAGCATATTGTGATGTGTTCTGGTGTTTTCCTTAAAAAAACAAAAACCTACAAATTTTGGCTTAAGTTTATTTATTTTGAGAGAGAACACACATATGAGGGAGGGGCAGACAGAGAGAGAGAATCCCAAGCAGGCTCCACACCAGCAGCGTGGAGCCCTATGTGGGGCTCGAACTCATGAACCCTTGAGATTATGACCTGAGCCGAAACCAAGAGTCGGACACTGAACCGACTGAGCCACCCAGCTGCCCCCAAAGTTTCTAGGTTTAATTGAGTGTACATGGGTCCTCTTGTACCAGATTGGCCATATTTGTTGACATTTGTTTTTGTCCATTTTCATTTTAAAATGGCAAGGCAAGGGTCCTGTTCATTTTGCCTTTCGTAGTGCCTGGCATGGCTTCAGAGAATTTGGTACACAGTCAACATGGTTACTTTTTTTTTTTTTTTAATCCAGAAAAAAAAAAAAAAAAAACGTGTTCCTATGATCGATAGGATCTCATTAACATTTTCCTTTACTACCTTGTTTTATCTATTCATCCAGCAAGCATTTATATCATGCCTATCCTGGGCTGGGCACTGCATACACTCGGGGGCAGGTGTGGCTCCTCTCTCATTGATCTTACAGTCTGGTTGGATACTAGACATTTGACGAATAATTACACCAATAAAAACAACGTCAGCTAGTGACGAGTGTCAGGAAGGAAACTGGCGGGTGCCCCCGATGCGGACAGTGTAATGGGGGAGGGGCGATCAGGGCAAGTCTATCCGAGAAGGTGCCCTTGAAGCCGAGACCTGAGGAGGCAGAGAAAGAGGAGCTGAGACAGAGGAGGAGCAGAGCCTCTGTGAGGGAGCAGCAGGTCTAAGAGTGCGCCGTTCAACAAAGCTAAGTCGGACCGATCAGGGGCCTCTGTTGTCCCAAAACAGGTTTTGAAAAATTTTCAAGGAATGCATTTAGCTCTACAAAAGGGTATTTCAGTTTGTTTTTTTCTGAGTAGGACTTTCTGAACGTACTGCCCGTCCTGTTTTCACCGAGGCTTTTACTGATGCCTCTGCCAGGCAGCTGGGAAAGGTACCAGTAAGTGAGGCTTTGGACACCTTCCTTACTTGTTCAACAAATATGAACAAATAAACATGACCCCTTCTCGGGTACAGATGTCACATTGGACCCTGGGACCGGGAAAGAGAGCTTGATTGACTGAGGAGTGGCCCGTGGGGGAGGGGGGGGGGAAGGAGACTCTGAGGGAGGGTTTAGAAGGACCCTCAGCCACCAGCTGCCTCTGGACATTCCTCCCTAGGAACAGAAGTCACCCCCTTATGAGTGATTCGGGAACAACAAAAGGAAAATAGCAGTTGAAATTTCTTTGGGCTGTTAGCATTTGTTTCCGAAAAGCATTTTGTCCTAGCATAGGTCAGAGTTCTTTCCTTCACTCAGCAAAGAGTGGGAGCCCTCTGTGTGCCCAGTGTTGTACCAGGGGAAGACCAGCTATCAACAAATAGCTACGACATGAAGGATGCTAGAAGGCTTATAATCCCTACAGAGGACATGACAGGAGAGGAGGGGGTAATGGGGAATTGGGAGGAATCACTTAGGGGGTGGAGACAGGTGGTACAATGGTTAAAGACAGTGATCAGGAAAGGGTTTACTGAGTGATATTTGAGCAGAGACTTGGGAGACAATGAGCCATGTGGTTTTGTGAGGAAGAACATTCCAGGTGGCAGCAGCAGCCGATGCTGAGGTCTGGGGAACACGCCCGGGATATCTGACGAGCACAAGGATCCCCGGATGGCGTGGCGGATAAGCAGAGGCAGCAAGGGGCAGAGTATGTAGGAGAGCAGGTGGAGGGCAGAGGAGAAGCCGGGACGTGTGGGGCCTTGCGGGCTTTCCCTCTGGTTGGAAAGGAAGACATGGGAGGCTTTGAATGGAGCGTGGAGAATGGACCATGGGAATGAGGGTGGGAGGACACAGTTGCCATAACTCAGGCAGGAGAGGACGGTGGCCTGGACTCAGGCGGGGGTGGTAGGAGAGGCCGGCTTTTGGGTATATATTGAAGGCAGAGCTGCTGTGGGGTGTGTGGAAAGAGAACAAGGACTCCAAGATTCTTGGCCTGAGCTTCCGAAAGCATGGAAGATTCTTTGGAGCGGGCAGGGGGAGATCAGGAGTGCATTTTGGACATGTTCAGTTTAGGTCCATAGCACACGTGGGTTGACACGTCAAGGCGGTCAGGTATGTGAGTGAGTCAGGGAGAGGCCTGGGTGAGACACATTGGGGGCCATCTGTGTATGCATGGTGTCTACATCCACAAGCTTGTGGGGTGACAGTATGTTGGGCTGGACCTCCAGTGCCAAGGGCCTAGGGGGATGTGAGGAGCCAGAGGAAAGTGGCCAGCGAGCTGGGTGGCAACCAAGCCTGATGGCGACCTGCTTTCTGGATCCCTGTGCAGGTGCGACAACGTGCGTGTATTTAAGCTGGGCCTCTTCTCCGGCCTCTGGTGGACCCTTGCGCTCTTCTGCTGGATCAGTGACCGAGCCTTCTGTGAGCTGTTGTCCTCCTTCCACTTCCCCTACCTGCACTGCGTGTGGTAAGCCCCAGCGACCCCACGGGGATCTGTGCTTGTTGTCAGGCATCATTCTCCCTGCAGGGTGCGCAGGTGTGTGAGGGGACAGCACAGGCTGAGCGCCTTTCTCCTCACAGAGACCGTCAGGAAAGTGTGCTCAAAGGCGGAAGGGGCTCCAGGGAGCAGGCTTAGCCAGAACTAAAAGACCTAATTGTGCGTGTTTCAAGTCTGCGGTCTCTTACCTTTAGCTCCATTACTAAAGCATAAAGGAGCTTGAAAACCGAATCTGTAACCTGAGCTGTAGCTTGATCTCTAGGGGGGGGGGGGGGGGGGGGGGGGGGGGTAAGGCTTGGGACAGATAGGATGTGGGGCCTGGGATGCCCAGGTGACAGCATCACAGGTCATCTAGGGACAGTCTCAGCCACTCCCTTTCCAGACAGAGACGGATGCCCAGAAGGGGAAGGCGAACTAATGCCTCACCTGGGCGTTCAGTCATAGGGAGTTGGAGCATCTATGCATTGGAATGCTCAGGTTACACGGTGAAGTTTGAAAATCAAAAGCAGCAAGCGGTTTACTGAGCAACACTCAACAGTTTCCACTCAGGAGGCTGAGGGAGGAAGTCAGAGCGGTTTCTTCCCAGGAACTGCTTTAGCGACGAACCCAGAGTCCCGTTTCCCTCCACCCGCCACGACTTCTGATTGCAAGAGATAACAAGGACCAAGAGACATCTGCTTTAGGACGGCCCTTGTCAATTGAGAGCACCCAGGGAGAATTCTAGTGGTGAGGAGTTGGAAAAACTCTATCAGATCCAAGATTCAGAACAAGCTTGACTTCTGTCAGGAGATGCCTAGGACTCTGGTTTGGGAGAACTCGTATGAATTCCTTTGAACATGAGAATTTGTATATATCTAGCAGGAGACACAATCTGCTCTCAGTGGAAGGCTTGGGGACTCCCAGGACTGTTCGCAGAAGACAAAGTAAAACAGCACAAACTGGAGATTCTAGTCTGAGGGTCCTTTGCCTGATATTTTTTAGGTTCAACCTCGACTTACAGTGTATAGATTCACTAGTATGAGTTTGTTGAGTTATAATGGAGATAATAAAATGCAGATTTTTAAATGTTTATTTTTGAAAGAGATCAAGGAAGGGGGGAGGGGCAGAGAGAGACAGAGACAGAAACAGAGCTCAAGAGGGGTGGGGCCGAGAAAGAGAGACAGAGACAGAGAGACAGAGTGAGAGCAGGGGAGGGGCAGAGAGAGAGGGAGGCACAGATACTGAAGCATGGTCCAGGCTACAAGCTGTCAGCACAGAGCCTGATGCGGGGCTCGAACTCACAAACTTTGAGATCATGACCTGAGCTGAAGTTGGATGCTTAACTGACTGAGCCACCCAGGCGCCCCTAAAATGTAGATTTTAAGTGTATAATTTGATGAGTTTTGATAAATATGTACATGTGTGTAAAGACGACCTCATTCAAGATGTAGTGCATTTTTATTAATCCAACAGTTTAAGCAAAATTTAAAAATTAGACTGTAATAACTTTGGCTCAAACTTAATTTGTTTCTAAGTGTTGTGTACTTCCTGCCTTGTTTTTCAAAGGTGAAAAACATCTTTTTGTACCAGTTGGGACGCTTTAAGAACAAATTTAAACCGAAGTATAGAGAGAGGCTCTCATAAGTCTGTCTGCCAACAAGTGATAACAATTGTTCTTAACCTGAGGTTTATTCTTCTGGATTTTCAGATTTGTTTATTTAAGTAATTTCTGCACAATGGGACTCTTAAACTCACGACCCCGAGAATCAAGGGTCACACGTGCTACGGACTGAGCCAGCCAAATGCCCTTTCTTTCAGATTTTTGTCTGTTTCTCTAATTCTACCTTTACTTATTTAAAAAAATGTTTTAAGTTTATTTATTTTGAGGTGGGGGGTGGGGAGGCTCAGGGAGGGCAGATAGAGAGGGAGAGAGAGTCCCAAGCAGGCTCTGCATTGTTAGCACAGAGCCCAACGTAGGGCTAGAACCCGCCAACTGCGAGATCATGACCTGAGCCGTAATAGAGTCAGACACTTGACTGAGCCACTCAGGCTCCCCTCTAATTCTGCTTTTAAAGAACAATTCTATACATGATGCAAATGATCTTTTTTTTTTTAAGAGAATATTAGATATATTTACATCGATATATCTAGATATCTATGTATCTAGATATATGTCCAAATCCAGGGAGATTATCTAGATCCAGGGAGATTATATTAATGAACACTTTTTAAAAGTCTATAAGATAATGCCTTTTACCCATACTGTCCTATATACTAGATATTATTAACTCTTGAATCTTAACCTGATTAAAAATATTTTTATTTTCATGTCTTTGTAAGAAAAATGGCATTATTATTGAACATCTTTTCCAACATAAGCTTACTCTTTGTATTTCTTCTCTTGAAAGGAGCCTTTTTGTTGGTCTTCTCTGCAGAGTATTTCTATTTTTAAAAATTTTTATCTAGCACCTAGTGCCTGGCACATAGTAGTAGGCAGTCATTACTGTCCCATAACTAGGTGTGTGTGTCATGCAAATTTACATCATTTTCAAGAGTATGGAGGGTACTACATTGAGCCCTCTTGGGGGCAACATCCAGCATCAGTAATTATCTGCCTGAGGCCAATCTCGGCCTTGCTGTCTTCATCCACTGCCCACTCCCACACTGATGGTTTTAAAGGGCATCCTGTGAAATGATTACTTTTTGAGAGTTCTTTGGAATATAGGGATTTTAACTCTTTGGTCATGTGAGTAACAAGTCCCCCCCCCCCCCCCCCACTTCCATTCGTCTTTGAGTATAGAATGATATTTTGGGGCCATGTTGATTTTAAACATTCATGTTCCAACATCTGTCAGTCTTTTCCTGTAGGGTTTCTGGGCTTTGTGTCATTATCAGAAAGGCCTCAGCCACCGAAGTTTATAAAAACACTTTCTTTGATTATATTTAAGAAATAGATTTAAAAGCTTTCATTCATCTAGAATTAGATTTCAGTCTAAGAGAAGGAAGGATTACATGCTTTTAATTTTTTTTTTTTTTTTACATTTTTATTTTTGAGAGACAGAGACAGAGCACAAGCGGGGGAGGGACAGAGAGAGGAGACCCAGAATCTGAGGCAGACTCCAGGCTCTGAGCTGTCAGCACTGAGTCTGACACAGGGGTCAAACTCACAAACCGTGAGATCATGACCCGAGCCGAAGTCGGACGCTCAACTGACTGAGCCACCCAGGTGCCCCAGGATCACATGCTTTTAAATGGTCCCTTGCTTGATAAAGATTCATGTTAAAACTTTTTACAGACACAGTAAAAAAGTTTCCCTGCTAAACTGTATACAAGCAGTTTAATCAGTATAAAATGATTCCTAATAAAGAGCATTAACTATGTGTAAGCAACCTTGGAGTAAGAAGATGGGATCCAATCAGACGTGCTCAGTTCCCTCCATCTTCCTAGCACTGGTTTTAAATCTTTGGGTGTCAGTTGAGTGTCAAAGGCATTTGCATGTTTGCTCCTATTAGAACTTTCTGAAACAGGCCCTGTTTGCACCAGATTTATCACTCTCCTGCTATTCTGGAGATTAGTGGTCACCTTCACCCCTTCCTAATTGAAAAAGGCACTGGGCTGTCATTACAGCCAGGAATGGTGGGCTGGCCCAGCGGGAGGGGCAGGCTAGCGTGAAGGTGGCCATCTTTGCCTGTGTCAGGTGCTCACTCCCTGTGTCCTTCTCGCAGGCACATCCTCATCTGCCTCGCTGCCTACCTGGGCTGTGTATGCTTTGCCTACTTTGATGCAGCCTCCGAGATCCCTGAGCAGGGCCCCGTCATCAAGTTCTGGCCCAGTGAGAAGTGGGCCTTCATCGGCGTGCCTTACGTGTCCCTCCTGTGTGCCAGCAAGAAATCACCAGTCAAGATCACGTGATGGCATGGCTGTGGTGGCTTGGCTTCTCTGCTTATTTTCCCTGATGCACGGGCTCCCTTTGCCAGCAAAGACAGCCGGGGGCTTGCAGAGTCCGGGGGAGGGCCTGTCTTTTAAAAGTTCTGTTCCCGTGGGCTCAACTAACGTGTCTGTGGCCCGCCAGGACTCTACCACGCAGGGGGAGGAAGGTCTTCCCCTTTCCCAAAGATGGAAAGTGGAGGGCTGAGGGGCACCAGGTGGAACTTCTCAGCCTCTTCCAGATGCGGTAGTTTGTTGGGCTGTATCCTTTCTGGCAATGGCAGAGCAGTCCCTCGGGGAGCCCATTTCCCAGTGGGAGATGGGTCCAGACTCGACCATTCCCATGTGCTCTCCGTGTCAACTCTCCTGCTGACCGACAGGCCCTGCGACAGACTCAGACCTCTGTCTGATGGAAGATCCCAGGGATTTTCATTTGAGGAAACTGTCCTAAAACAAGACCAAGCCAATGAAATCCACACAGGGCTAATGGCTAAGGAGGCATCCATGTAGAGCTCTCCATAACCAGGTTTTACATGCACTTGTGAATCTTTTCTCTACTACCTCTGCTGAGAGATGGGGATTTGACTTCAGAGGAGGGTGAAGCAGACGAGAAAAACCCTCTCTGCCAAAAGCTACACTCTGCTTTAAGCCATTCTTGAAGATGAGCGCAATTTTTAGATGTGGACATTGTTGGTCCCCTCCCCAAACCAACGGTCACACACACACACACACACACACAGGATAGTTGTGGTGTGAGCAGTCTGCACACAGACCCCCCCGCTCCTTAGTGCCGAGCTCCGTAAGGTCAGGCCTCATGACAATCACGGTGGGAGTCCTGCCTGGTTCAACATCTGGAACAGACATGAAGTTCTGGAAACTTGTGCTGATTGGAAGCCTTCTGGATGCTCTTCCATTTGGAAGTTATCCCCCAAAATGTCACGTCTTCTTTCTGCAAGATTTCCTGCGGGAATCATACTCCATATTCTCCCAGTACAAGGTGCTTCCTGTGGTTTCTCCAAGGATTTGATAGCTGCTTTTCTCTAGAACTGTGGCTCTTTGGGTCGTTGGTGCAGCAGGCAATGCTGTTGGCCTTCTCAGTTTTTCCTCACCTGAAGGGACACTAGCCAAAACTAATCTCTTCATTGGGCCGAATGAAGACTCTAAAACGGTCATCAAGGTGTGAGGGGGAATGCATGACCTCAGGGATACTCACTTTAACTCACATCTCCCGCTTTGCAACATTCCATCATGAAAGAGGGCAGGACAGACATGTCCTTGTGTGGATGGGAGTCCTGTCGCTAAGGATCTAATAAGAATTGGGCAGGACCAGCATGTGGCAGGTCTAGGAACTTTGGCTCCAGTTAGAATTTGCACAGGATCGAAGGTGAAAAGTCCAATAAGGAACTGAATTGAGAGTTTAAAAATGAAGGACTTTATTCTGCTTCTGTGGTTTTCAAGTTATTTTTAGCAGAACCCTATCTGCAATAAGAAATCATCAAGGAACCCAAATGTGTGATAGATGGTGCATTCTAGTAGTTTAAATTTAAGGCTAAACTTCTACATTTCCCTTAATATCATGCAGCGAAAAATGCAAGTTAAATTGGTGGTTTCCATGGTAAAAAATTTGGGATTGAATGAGTGTACCCTGTTTATTATAGCTTAAAAATATACTTTAAAAATGGTATTTAAGTATTTGTGGGGCTTCTAGTGCACTTCTGAGACCTAGGTGGTTCATGAACTACCTAGAATTTTGTTTTGTTTTTTAAATTTTTAATGTTCATTTTTGAGAGAAAGAGACAGAGCACAAATGGGGGAGGGGCAGAGAGAGAGGGAGACACAGAATCTGAAGGAAAATCTGAGCTGTCAGCACAGAGCCCAACGTGGGGCTTGAACCCACAAACTGTGAGATCATGACCTGAACTGGAGTCAGATGCTTAACCAACTGAGCCAGCCACCCAGGCGCCCTGGAACCACCTAGAGTTTTAAAACTGCTGTTCAGTCTTTTGGGTTTAAAGTCTAGAATTTTTTCAAAGGGAATTAGACTGTCCTCACTTCAGATGGACTTCCCAGGTTTGGATTCTGGTGTCATTCATTCTGGAGTATAAAAATGCTCCAAAGTAGGGGGAAGCTTTGATTTACTTTAAGTCCAGCTGTCTTATTGTGGAAGCATACATGAGGAGAAGGGGCCGTGGGAAGTGTTTGTGCTCTATGGGAGGTTTAATTTCCATCTCAAGGGCTCCTCAGTGATGAGAGCATTGTTCCAGCAGTTAAGGAGGGTGTGGGTCTCTCCATCAGGTAAAGGGGTAGGTCCCTGGGGAACACCACCTTCTAACTCCCAACTCTTTGACCTTAACTCTTCTGGAAATTTCTTAGTGTCCATTGGAAATAGAGATAAGCTGGGACTGCTGGAAATGAGGAAATAAGTGCCCTGACAGGGCTGTTTCCATCTACCTTCTACAAGAAAAATGGCTTAGTTAAGATGTCAGAAGGAATGCTTTTGTTGTAAAAAAAAAAACAAAAACAAAAACAAAAACAAAAAAAAACCAAACCAGAAGGCCCTTCTAGAGATTGTTGTTTTTTTTTTTTTTAACATTTATTTATTTTTGAGACAGAGAGAGACAGAGCATGAATGGGGGAGGGTCAGAGAGAGGGAGAGAGGGCTTGAACTCACGGACCGTGAGATCATGACCTGAGCCGAAGTCGGCCGCTCAACCGACTGAGCCACCCAGGCGCCCCCTAGAGATTGGTTTTGATGAGCTAAGGGCTGATAACAGGTATGGAATGGGGTATATTGTAGGAGGACAAAAACATAACTTCTACTTTTGAACAAAAATCGCTATGGCTTGTTAGTGTGAAGATGGTAAATCAAGAAAGTAGGAGTTTAAATATTTTATTTGAAGTTAGGTTTATGGCATCATTCGTGTTTATATTTACGATGCTTTTATAGCACTCCAGGCTCTTGAAGAGAATTAGAAAGCTGCAGGAACGTTGAAGAGAAAAAAGTAGTCTGCATTTCTATTGTCCAAGGGCAATCATTGTTAATATTTTGGCATTTTGGTGTATTTCCTCATCTTTTTTTCTTCTCCCAATAGAGTTGTAAATAGAGGTCTCTTAGCATGCACAGTTCATCTGGTAGCTCGAATGGAATATAAATGTCAGTTGTGTATTTTCCACGAAGAGCAGCTTTTGGAATACACTTGAGTTAGCTCTGCACTTGAGAGCTCATCACTGGATTCTGACTTACTGCCGAGTCTTTTTACATTGAGCCGGACATGAATAGGTCCTGAGAAATAATGAACCGAAGTCTACTTTTTGTTAGGCCTCTGCACTTGGGTTGACCAACTACAGAAAATAGCTATTTAATAGATGGCTCTGCAGGTTGTGAGGTTTTCAGATTTTAAAAAAGTGAATAGCTTATTGATGTGCAATCAAGAATCTTTGTTTTTTTCCCCCCTGATAACGCAGGGAAGCGGAAAGTTGACATTCGGGAATTAGGTCATGGCTGTTACTCACCGTGGCAGTCAGATACTTGTTCTGCTTAGATAGAATTTGCCTGATGGAACTGGATCTAGGATATTAAACATTAGTATCCTAGTTATCAAGTAATCACTTAAGTCAGCGATTTTTACTAGTGTTTGGTTGAATGCAGACTTTTGAGAAAGCTTTTCTCCTTTTGATGATTAGGATTATACTATTAGCATGTCAGTGACTATAGTTAAGGTGTGTGGGAGAAGAGATACCTGAATCTGTTCAGTAACAGGCTACTTTTGGGGGGAAATCTGCCTGTCCCTCTGATTAGTGCCTACTACATTCATTATGGATCAGAGATGTTCTGTTGGGGGACCTAAGCTCAATGGTCATCAAGCACAGACTTTCTAAAAATACCGTAACTTGTCCTGTTTATTGGCTTTCTCAGGTGTGTAAAAACTACTCACCAGTTCCTCACGCTTCCGTGAGCCAGGGCCATGTTGGGGGCTCTGAGAGTGGGGTAGAGTCTTCCTTGGCTCTTTATCCCATGGGGCTGGCATGAGACCATCTCTGAGGGACAGGTGAGGGCTGAAGCTTGCCCAACCGGAGCCCCTCTCATAGCTCCTTTCCCCCAGATGAGCTTGGAACCTTTCATTGCCAGCTCTTGGCCTGGGTGCTCCCATTCCAGCTGGCCAAAGAGAATGCTCAGGCCAGGTTGGGATGCTTAATGGATCTTACATACTCCTACAGGCAAAAAAAAAAAAAAAAAAAAAAAAAAAAGCCTCTAAAGGACTGATTGTTTGAATTGTTTCTTTCTGTGTATGTTAAACCAGGTTTAAGACTATTTTGTAATCACAGTATGTAATCAGAGCATATATAGTATTTTTAGACCTATTCCTTGTTTTATACTTTAAATAGGTTGTGCCGTCTTAGGGTGGTGTGCCCAGTGGCTGTGGGAGCAGTTAATGTCCATTGTTTGGGAGCGTTTTTAAGGCCTTTTGAAATGGAGCTTTTGCACTTTATACTATTTTTGGGAACTATGAGTTATATTTCAATATTAAAGCCATAAATGGCATTTTCTGTGAATGAAAATATGTTTATGTTTGTGTTTGTTTCCAAAATGATTTCTGAAATATCTGAAAGGGAAAAATGCATCTAATGGATTGGAGAGCAAAGCACATTTTCCTGAATTAGTTTGAGTAAATTTGGGTAGCCTTGCTATTCAACATACTTAGGATTAGCGTAGTTGTTTCTTCTCAGAGCTGTGAAATTAACACACCAAAGTATTTCCAGTACAAAGTGCCTAAAAACAGATTATTTTTATTAGAAGGTCTAGAATTAAGTCATGGATGTAAAAGCTCAAATATAGAAAACTACTCTATGCTGGATTTTCCCCATTGGAAGGAGGATCATATAACATTTCAAAATAGTAAATGACTTTATTTAGCAGGAAAGTTCCTATGTATTTTGATGTTTATATTTGAGAGAGACAGAGAGCACGAGTGGGGGGAGGGGCAGAGAGTGAGGGAGGCACAGAATTCGAAGGAGGCTCCAGGCTGTGAGCTGTCAGCACGGAGCCTGACACGGAGCTCGAACCCATGGAACTGTGAAATCAAGGCTTGAGCCTGAGTCGGACGCTCAACCGACTGGGCCACCCAAGTGCCCCCGGAAAGTTCTAGGTGTACCTATTTTGCTTAATTTTCTATGATTTAAAAAAAAAAAAAAATTGTTATTAAAGACTTCATAGGCCATGATATTGGAAAGAATAATGTGACCATCAAAACAAAGACATGATCGTTACAGTGGATTTTTTCAGACTTTTTTTCTGACCTGGAAGAGATCAGGAGTGGCCACAGAGCCTTTTGACAATCTGATGGGAGTAGGGTCTTCTCCCCAGGAAAACACCTATAGGTAGAGTTCTCTGGGAACTCAGGTTCCCTGGAAGCCACCCAACTCCTGCAGGAACAGGGCACCAGGCCAGGATCCAAATCCCATTTCTGGTGCAGAAATTGGGATCTCCACTGCCTTGCTATGCCACTACCCTCTAAGACCAGTGCTCCACCCCTCCTCTCCTTCTCCGTCAGGACTTTACCCTCTGAGGGGCTGGAGGGGGCAGCCCCGGGGTGCTGGGAATGTACAACTGAAGTGTCCTCAACAAAAGAGGAGCTTACACTTTCCTCCAGCCTCTTTCCTGGCTTATAGTTTCAGACACTCCGTAAGATTTTATCTGGGTCTGTCATATTCTGCCTTCTGTATTGTTGGATTTTTCCATAATAAAAAAATTAAGAGGTAGAGTATTTGGGGGTTATGTCCTTCATTCTCTCTGGGGTGGGGCTCAGCCACCTTCCTGCCCATCTCAGGGGGCCCTGGCCGCCTGTCTTTCCAGCTTAAGCGTTTGTCTTCAGTGGGCACTTCTGTTTCTGACCATCTGCAGGCCTGGGGACACCCCACTTAACCTGGGATGCCTCTCTGGGTGGTGATGCACACAAAGGGAAAGATCAACCTCACATGTTTTTTGGTTGGTTGATTTTATAGCATTAAAACATTTGCTTCAGCTGCTTTTACCACTGAGAAGAGAGACCACAACACTATCTTAAAAACTCCACAAGTAGCAGTAAAATGAGTAGCTTTTGTAGTAAGGCTAGTCACAAGAAAGTGGCTTAAGGTAAGGCCAGGAGCGTGACGAGACACAAAATGGATGGTGGCACTGGTGACATTTCCTAGGGAAGGAAGTCTGTGAACAAAGAAAGCCATAGCCAGAGTGGGAAGGACCAGGAGAGACTCCTGGAGTAATATCGCCATCTTGTGGCCTTTTCAGGTATTCCTTTCAGTGGCACTCGAAGCTCTTCCCCATTGCCAATCACCCCAGAGCTCAGTGTAATTATTTCAAAAACTCCAAATTACACGGCTTCTTTCTGTGTCCACATATGCTTTCCTGTTTTTGTTTTTTGTTTGTTTTAAAACCCCAAGCATCTCTCTGCCTTTCCTCCTCCTTGCTTCCCCCAGCAACTCATTCTTCACCTTCTCAGTGTTTGAACTTAAAAAATCTGCCAAATACCATAAAGCAAATATTTTCCTGCATGTAAAACTGAGTTAACGTAGTTGTGATCTAGAGGAAGGTTTTTAATCCACTGGAGTTAAGTATAAGTTTTGGGATTAATAGTTCCGTTTACACAAGCTAAATGCCGGTACAATCCCCAAAATCTTGAACACAGAATCCGGTTTGAACCAACGCTTTGCAAATGCCTGCTTTGTATTATGTGTCATGTGCTATCTGCAGAGGGCTAGATGACGAGTAAGGTAGCGTGCTGTGCAGAGGAGAAGAGAAACCACTAACTGCCGAAATCCCTGCATACAAGAGGCATCAACAGCACTGGGGAGGCAGGCAGGAGAGAGTGGTAATATTTGACCAGTGAAGAGTTGGAGTTCAAGACTTCTAAGCTTTAACTAATGGACCATGAGCCGTGTTTAATAAAATGTAACATCCGTGCAGTGAAAGAATGGGTGTATTGCCCTAGGAATATTGTTTTCTTAAAGCATGCCTTATTTGAAAGCCCAGCACAGAAGTTATCTTTCACACAAGATTGTCTTACTTACTCCTATTTTGTGAGGCCAACTCACAAAAGGAATACTCACAAAAGGAATAGGATTCCTGTTTTGGGTGGGATAAAACTGAGGCTCAGAAAGGTATTTTGATCACAGGCATTAAGTGGCAGAGTCAAGATTTGAACCCAAGATTTTCAACTCTTCCGTTTAGTTCCCCAACAACGGATTTAATCTTAACTTTCAAAATGGAAAAAGAGATAAAGGTTTTCATATAGGTGGGGGCCGAGTTGGGGTTAGCAGATTCAAAACTATCCCATTAATACAAATGGTTAGACAAAACAGAGTAGCAGTCGGCATATAGTAGGCGCTTAGCAAAAGGCAGCTAGTAAGAATATACCACCAGTCGCAGAGGACAGTGCTATCTTGTGGCCACACTTCCCAGGGGTGACCATGTATGTACACATGGGAATCCTTCTACTTCTGGCTCCACAGTCCAAGCTGTCTCTTCCCACAGGGACAGATCTGCAAACCTAGTTCTTTCCTGGCCATCCCTGGCTGTCCTACAGGCACTTCACATTTGCCTTCACTTTCGCTCTCAAACCAGCACCTGCGCACCTGCTCAGAACACCAGGCCACTTTCCGTTCATTTGCCCGGGAAGTCCGCCCCACCGTGCCCCGCCCCCCGCCCACTTCCCAATGTTGTCCCCATCCAACCTAATAGCGAACCCTCCTGATTCCACTTCCCCAATGTCTTAAAATCCGTCCATTTCTCTCCATCCTAGTGAAGGCACTGCTATTTCTTGCTGATCCATCCTTCCATGCTGCAGCCACAGCCATCTTTCTAAAGCGAAATCGGGCCAGGTCAATTCATGGCTCAGAACCCACCAATTCTTCTCCATCACTTGTAGAGCAAAGCAAACATGATTTGAAGGACCTTAATGTGATTTAGAATCCCTGGTCCTTGCCTTCTTTTCCAGTCTTGTGAGCTTCTCTCCTCTTGTAGGCTTCACTCACTCGAGTGTTGAAGAGCCTTTTATGATTCTACATGGTATTTCACATGGCCTTAGAACCCGTATTAGCCACCCATTGCCGTGTAACAAGTCACCCCAAAACTCAGCGGCTTAAAACAAAGATTTACTCTGTTAGGTCATAAGTTGGGGAACAGATTAGCTAGGTGGCTGTCGCTCAGGTCCTGCATGAGTTTGTAGTCAAGCTTTCAGCTGGGGCTGCAGTCATCTGAAGGCTTGACTGGAGCGTAGGATTCACCTCCCAGGTAGCTCACTCAGAGGGCTGTCGGCTGAAGGCCTCAGCGTTTTGCTGGGTTGATGGCTCCACATGGCTCCTCCATAACAGGATGGCTGACTTTTAGACTCAGTGACCCACCAGAGCAGATGGGAAGCTACAACGTCTTTTAGGACCTTGCCTCCAAAACCACATTTGGTCATTTCTGTAATATCGTGTTTGTTATGTACGTCAGCTCTATTCAGCGTGGGAAAGGACAACACGGGTCGCATGAGTTGGGGATCATTGAGGGCCATCTTGGAGGCTGGTAAATGCACAACCTTTGCAGAAATGGTTCTCTCTGCAAGGATGCGCCACATCACAACCTTCCCACCTCCTGAGACTTTACTTCTTTCCAGAAAGCTTTTCCTGTTACTCCCCTCCCTCAGCTCTTTTCCCCTTTTAGTGCAGTGCTTTTCACCCTGTATTGTAATAGGGCAAGGATTAGGCCTTTAAAAATATCCATTTCTTTCAAACTCTGGCACAAAGTAAAAACTCGTGGAATTTGATTCCAGGAATCAGGGACAAAAGCGGGGTGACGGTTGTGCGGTGAGGAGGGATTACGGCAGAACTGACGAAGGCAGGACCAGACACTTTTCTGTTGAGTAGAAGCGGAGGGCGCAGGAGAAGGAGACCAAAATGACCACAGTGTCCATTTCCTATTCCTGCAACAGCTTAGTGCCTCAGAACAATACACGCATCATCTGGCAGTTCCAGAGGTCAGAAGTCCCAGAGGAGTTCCACTGGGTTGAAATCAAGGTGTCATCAGGGCTGCACTGTGGGGATGCTAGAGGAGCCTGGGTTTCCTTTCCTTTTGCAGCTTTAAGAGGCTGCCTGCAGTTTCTGGTTCATGGCCCTCTTCCATCTGCACCCCCAGCAAACGCTGGGCCAAGTCCTTCTCATGCCGCCATCTTTCTGGTTCTTTTCTGTCCTCCTCTTCCCCTTCTAAGGACTCTGATTACACTGGGCCTATCCAGACAATCCAGGATAGTCTTCCACGTCAAGGTCAGTCTTTAGAAACAGCCATTCCACCTGCAACCTTAATTCCCTTTTTCTATGTAGCCTAACATACTCACCCTGTCCCCAGGTGTCAAGTGTCTGTGGCAGGAGAATAATGGTGCCAGGAGTCAAACCAGAGATGTCAGAAGGAGGAGATTATGAGATGACAGCTCACTTTTAGTGGATGCTTGTGTGTGTCCCATACTTTACCTACACTGGTTCGTTTAGTCCCACAGCTTCGTCCTTATATACTAGTAATGGACAGGATAGTGCACCTCTGTCATCTGTCCCCACCAGTGGTAGCTCCAGGAGGGCAGGGACTGGTCCGTTTTGTTCGTAGTTGTCTACCTAGCACTAGAACAGTACCCAAAGCACTGTAGGAGCTCAGTTGAATGAGGGGGACAATAAATTGTGTCTTAGCTCAGGCTGCCATAACAAAATACCATAGGAGGGTGGCTTAAACAATAGGTATTTATTTCTCCAACTTTGGAGGCTAGGAAGTCCAGGACCAAGGTGCTGGCACATCCGGGTCCTGGTGCGGCTGGAAGCCTGCTTGCAGAGGGTCGACTCTTCCCATGATGGGGGGTGGAGAGAGCATGCTCTGTTTTGTTTTGTTTTGCTTTTTAATGAGAAGGAATAAAGATTAGAGTCCTTATAAGTTTGTTTATTTTAAGAGAATGAACGGGAGAAGGACAGAGAGAGAGGGAGACGGGATCCAGTGCTCTGCACTGACAGCAGTGGGCCCGATGCAGGACTCAAACTCATGAACTGTGAGATCATGACCAGAGCCAAAATCAAGAGTCAGATACTTAACCTACTGAGCCACCCAGGTGCCCCAGGACCCTACTGTTATCAAGAGGTCCTACCCTTGTGACCTCCTCTAAACCTGATCACCTCCCCAAGGCCCCAACTCCAAATACCATCCGATTAGGGGTTAGGGCTTCAGTGCACAAATTTTGGACAAGAGTTCCTAGGAAACTGCATGAGAGGCTTTTGTTATCTTCATTTTCCAGATGAGGTCCTGAGGCCCAGGGGAGCCGAATATGGAGTCCAAGTCCACAGGGCTGGAAATCAGCTCACCTCTCCCTCGACTCCAAAACCTGGGCTCTTTCTTGTCTTTGTTCTGGCAGCAGACAAGGAGGGGCTGTGTCCACTGGGCTGGATGGGGAGAGTGAAGGATGAGAGGGGCGTGATAGTATACACTGGGCACTTTCTATGTGTGCGGAGTTCTTACTGCATTCTAGGTTACTGATCATAAGACACTGGAAACGTATCCTGACATGGAAAGACTGAGGCTCAGAGGTACCTGCCTGAGGACGTAGCTGGTGAATGACAGACAGGATGTCTAATATCACAGCTTCGGCTGTCATGCCTGCGATACATATACACCTCTTTCATTTTTTTTTTGTCATTTAAAATATGGTCTATTTGTGATATAACAGTAATTAGCATTACATCTAAGAGAACATTTATACATTTTCCATAGGACACAGAGGTTCATTAGCTCATTTTTTTTTAAAAGTTTTTCTAATGTTTATTCATTTTTTTGAGAGACAGAGCGTGAGCAGGGGGTGGGGGAGGAGAGAGAGGGAGACACAGAATCTGAAGCAGGCTCCAGGCTCTGAACTGACAGCACAGAGCCTGGTGCAGGGCTTGAATTCACACAGCAGGAGATCATGACTTGAGCCAAAGTTGGACGCTTAACCCACTGAGCCACCCAGGCGCCCCGATCATTATTTCATTCTTTATGCCAAAGGAAATAGAGGCATTAGCAAAAGGTGTAAATAGTTCAGTTGTGTGTAAAGAATATTTACCCACATTGCATTCATTTAAGATACATATCTATATTTTAAAAGTTATGGAAAAACATAGGTCACAGGTTACTGTTTCTACATATGTTATAATACAACATAAATGATGTAGAACATAAAAAAAAATCCTCAAGTACAGAATTAACTTTCAGTTGCTTAATTCTTTCCATTAAGAGATACAACACTGATTCCAATAGTTAGGGAGATTTAGAATGAAATTCCCAGGCTCTGTTTCAACTTTGTCTCATTGTACACATACAGTCAAACAGAACCAGCCCCAGACCACACTGTAATGTGTAATGTGAGTTTTTATATGCCAACTCACCCTCCAGAAACACTTTGGATTATTTTCACCCACTGACCATTTCGGATCATTGATTTTCTATCGATTTGTGACATCACTTAGGTGAAGGGGGGGGGAGCGATATCAAGTTTCTGTTTAAACATGTATTTACGTTACAAGGAAAGTTAACTGAAACAAGATGAGAAAATTTTGTAAAAATCAAGAAGTGGTAGGTTTGCTCATTGGGAGAATTAGACCCACTGATTTGCGCTACGGCGGCCTTCTAAAGACCTAGGACTTTAAAAGATTTGACCCTTTCAAAACTCAAATATCAACCAAGCAATACACTGATTTTGGCAGAAAAGCAGAATTCTAGGAATTTGGGACAGATTTCAAATCATTTTTGCTTCAAATCCTGACTACGCGTCTTTGTCAAACTCGAATTCTTTGCAGGACACTGCTTTTACTCTCTTCATTTTTCACGCTCTTCCCTTTCATTTGTTTACCTTATGGTAACTTCTTCATTCATTAGCCATACTAAGAGACAAATACATTACAATTCAAATAGGAATCTAGTTATACCTTGAAATGCTCTAATCCTTTCGATACCAAGTCCCTGGATTCTTCAAGTATACTTAGTACCAAGAAGACTCAGATATGGTCCACCGTTACATGATTGGTTACCATGCTTGTGATGCTTTTCTACTGAATGGTATATAATCAACACGCAAGAATCCTCTTTGCCAGAGGGAAACCAAATAACCCATGTTATGTGTACAAAATCCCTCCTGTTGAAAAATAAGGGGCTTTTCTCAACTAATAGAGGACGTTTTCCAAAATGATAGGTTACCAAAATGAGGTTTTCTTGGCAAAGAAAGTTACTTCAGGTGAAGACATTTTATACTATGAATAAAGTTCCAAATGAATCTTTCCTTAAAAAAATGTTTAAAGAAATGATGTGCCGGTATATAGTAATGCTATAGATTCTTAGAAGCTTTTAAAACATTCTGTTAATGCCCACTGAAACAATGGGGCCCAAAAGGTACAGTCAAAAATCGTGGGAAAAAATTGTGATCCGATTTCCCAGTGAGGCAGGTGCTGAGAAATAAAAATTCTCTCACTTATGCACTGGTAATTTGTTTCCAGCAGATAGTATGGAGAAAATCCTGAAGTAATTCAGTCAGCTATCGGTTTGTGGTGAATTATAGTAATACTTCATGAGGGCAGAGCTAACGAAAACTAGTGACTGTTTCAAAATTCAAAACCTTTTTGGACATATAAATTGAGACAGGAATTCGAAATTTTTTCCTAATATGTGTTTAGTAAAATCTCTTTCCAGTTCTTGAAGTCCAGTTTGCTACAGCTCCGTTGTCTCTACCACTGCATATCAATTATCAACTTAAACGTGGTATTTTTGTGCAAGGTCATATTGTAAGAATTATAAAAAGACTTGAGTTAGGCTTCAACTTTCTCTCCCCCCCCCCCCCCCCTCCGTTCTTTTTCAGAAAAGGAGTATGGGCTTTCTTTTTCTTGGATGGTGATTTTGAAGGTGAGCCTTCAGGTGACAGGACTTCGATTTTTTTCTGGAGACTTAATGGTAATCTCTGTGTTCTCTGTGGTCATGGTTGCAGCTAACCTTCTCACCCCCTTAGCAAACTCATCTTCGACATCATGTGTGTTATCCTTGCCCTTCACCACCATGACAGGCGTTTCCATGCAAATGATGCTCTTGAAAAATAGCTCATGGTTTTCTTCTAGTATCTCAGAGATGTCTTGCGGTGACGGAGTTGGAGGCTGAATTTTGCTCATGTCTTTCAGATTGGGTTGGAGTCTCCCGTAGCTGCAGTAGCAAATTACCATAAACTCGATAGCTTAAAACAGTAGGAAGGGATCTCTTGGAGTTCAGGAGGTCACAGTCTGAAATCGAGGAGTTGGGCACTGTTGGTTCCTTCTGGAGGCTCTGAGGGAAAATTGGTTCTATGGCTCTCTCCCGGCTTCTAGTGGTTCCCAGCAATGCTCGTTCCTTGGCTTGTGGATGCATTCCTCTGTCCTCTGCCTCCACTGTCACGTGGCTTCTTCCCTGGGTCTCTGTCTGAATCTCTTCTTTTCTAAAGACACCGGTCATTGGATTCAGGGCCATTGTAATCCAGCAAGACTTCATCCTAACTAATTATATCCCTATTTCCATATAGGATCACTGGGTGGACATGAAGTTTGGGTGTGGGGGTGGGGAGGGGACATTATTCAACCTACTGCACTGTCCCACAAGCTGCTTTCTGCATCTGCCGATAGTGTGGGATCCCCTCCCCACATGCTTAGCCAAAGACACTGGAATCTGGGGTCTCCGAGCAGCTGGATTCCAGGGCTTCTTTTTTTCCTCTCCCCTGGTCCCTGTAGGACCTTTCATGTTTCCCCATCTAAGTTGGGGAACGTGTGCCCCACTCACAACCAGTGGTGGAAAAAAATACCTTGAAAAAGGGAGTGAGTGGAGGCAGCGTTAGGAAGAAAGGCTTGTGGACAGAGGTGGGGAAGAATGGGTCTTAGCAAACTTGCTTACAGCAGGGCGTGTGGGTAGCTCAGTTGGGTAAGCGTGAAACTCTTGATTTTGGCTCAGTCATGATCTGGTGGTTGGTGAGATCAAGCCCTGCGTGGGGCTCCTCGCTGACAACCTGAGATTCTTTCTCCCTCTTTCTCTGCCCCTCTTCTCTCAAAATATATCTTTAAAAAAGGGAAGTTTGTCTGTAGCTTACTTGCAGAAAACCCCTTCCGTCCCAGACATTTATGGTGTCTGGCAGGGGAAAGCCAGCCAGCCTTGCACCACACCCACGTGTCTTTATCTCTGCAATGCGAAGAGGCAAGCCCAGGGCTGACCTGGCCATCCGTGTTTAGGAGATTGGTGAGTCGAGGTTTGGATTCAGTCCATCAAATCATAAAGGAAGAAAAGTTCAGGGTGTGGCGGGAGGGGACAGGGTGGGACAAGGAAGTCTTCCTGGGCAGCGTGCACACAATCTGCAGGCTTGAGGAGGACACCGCCGAGTAAAAGATCTCAGAGGCGTGGGACAGCGCTGAGCACAGAATGGAGCTTTGTCTACAGCACCTGTTCAGTCCGTCAGGAGTAGGAGTTATTGTGTGTTTGTGGGGGTAGGGGGATGGTAGGAGGGTGGAGAGTGTGGTGCAGGGAAAGCCTGGAGACAGATCAGCAGGGGCTACACCTGGGAGTTGAAAATATCAGAAAGAGGGACTGGACCTTGCAAGACCCATTGTGATCGTGCTTCTCTGCCACGTTGGAGAGGTGCCTCGTGCTGGTGGGGACTGGACTAAAGGCAGGGACGCACTTGTGCCCCGGTGCCGAGCTGGCGGTGTTGGGGAGTGGGCGCAGGAGCCGGCTGAGCCCTATCCCCGGAGCCATCCGCCCGCGCCTGGGCGTCCACCAGGGGGCAGTGCAGCCGGGCACGGAGCGCATCAAGACCAGAGCTCGGCGCTGCACGCAGAGCTCAGGGCCCCGCAGGTACCATGCGGCCGGGGAACTTGCCTCCCTTGCAGGCAGGAGCGGTTCTCCCGTGCCCACTGCTCCCATCCATTGGGAGGTTTTCAGTGGAGCCGCCCTGGCTGACTCTCCGCGGTAGGCACGCGCCGCAAGGAGCAAGGGTTGCGTCCTCTGGAAGCTCGGATTTGAAGATTCCCCGCTGTGGATTCACCCCAAAGTTGATCCCACGCTTCAGGGCTCCTTGCTTGCAGGAGTCCACTCCGGAAGTATACAAAGTTTCAGGCCCCACAGATCCAGGCTCTGCCTCTGGGTGGTCCCTTCCTGGAGGGTCTCAGTCCCAACTCCAAAGACGCACCAGCCGGAGGAAACCGGTGCCAGTGTGCGCTCAGAGCGGAGCCAGAGACTGAGGTCTAGAGGCGAGAGAGACCTCTGAGCAGCACAGGCTAACTCCTGATCTAGTTACACACTTCTCCCACTCAAGGGAGAAGTCCCCTTTGCTCAGTGACATTTTGGGGGAAAATATTTATGTTGTGAGCCTACTTTCTTTGCCTTCTCGAATACCTTCACTTGGCAGTGTCCCATCCTCGGCCCTATTGATATTTCCAGGGGGTTAAGTCTTCTTGTGGGGGGATGGACCTGTAAGTTATAGGTATGCAGCAGCATCCCTGACCTCCACAATGACCTGGATGGTCATCCCTCCTCCCTCGTTGTGACAACCCAACATGTCTCCAAAAATGGTCAAATGTCCCCCAGAAGGGGCAAAATTGCCCCTAGTTGACGATCACTGATTTGGAGATATTACTCTGGCCAGGAGGCTGAAATAATTTCAGCTTTGCTTTTCCAGTGTGTCTTATGGTTGAGCCTCAAGTCTTGGCCAGAGAGGCTGAATTGTGGTCCGTTTTAGGCCCACTTCCTGGAAATTTCCTCTGAGAGAGGTTGGAGGTTCCATGCCTTCCATTAGTCCAGTTAAAGCCCTGGTCCAAGGCATGGGGGAGTGGGCTCGGTAGACTGGACACAGGAGGTGGAGAGCCTGGTGAGGGCCCAGGGCTTCCCTTCCTCCAAGGGCCACAGGCTGCAGCCCCAAGAGCTGTGGAAAAGCAGCTGCTAGCCTGGTCTGGGGTGCTACGCTTGGTTCCCATAGCCTCTGTCCTCCAGCAGTGAGAACGGTGATGCTAGAAGTGAGTAGAGAGGCCACGTAGCTCAACACCTGCCCCCTCCCCACCCTTTTATCTTGAGAGAGAGAGTGCCCATGTGTGCTCAGGTAGAGGAGGGACAGAGAGGGAGGAGAGGGGTGGGGGGGGGGGGAAGAGGGGGAGAGAAGGAGGGGGAGGAGAGGGAGGGGGGAGAGGGAGAATCTTAAAACAGGTTCCATGTTCAGTTCAGAACCCGACAAGGGGCTTGGTCCCATGACCCTGGGATCATGACCTCAGCTGAAACCAAGAGTCAGACACTCAAATGACTGAGCAACCCACATGCCCCTGCCCCCTCCCTTTAAAGAAATGCTTATAAGGAGAATTCTGAGGCCCAGGGCCTTTTCCAAGCCTCTTCTTGGGTGGCTTTTATGAAGTAGAAGCAGGACCAGATCTAGGTCTTTGGACTTCGAGCCCAGGGCTTTTTCCCTGCTACATGGACGGCCTCTCCAGGAGTCCCCCCCCCCCACCCCATTTTTAGATTTTTAAGTAACTTCTACACCCAACTTGGGGCTCAAACTTACAACCCCAAGATCAAAAATTGCATGCTCTCTCTACTGGCTGAAGCAGGTGCCCCGGAAGTGTCTTCTATGAAATTGTTGGAAGACATACCTTCCAACATACCTTCTTGGAAGACATACACATTAGCTTTATGAGTGATTGCATAACAAATTACCCCAAAACCAAGTGGCTTAAAGCAAGAGTAAACATTTACTATCCCTCCGTGTCTGAGGGTCAGGAATTCAGTGGCTTGGCCGGGCAGTTCTGACTGCTCAGATGTTGGCCGGGGACTTTGAACAGGACATCTTGTCAAGAATTCTAAGCCTTAGTTTCCTCATCTGTAAAATGGGGATAATAGAGGTTACTTCATAAGGTTGTTGTGAGCATTAAGGAAATAATCTTTGAGTGGCAGAGGCTGCTAATCGCTTACCCTGAGAACAGTTCCACTTCTTTCTTTGTAAAAGAAGTTCGTTATTAGCTGTGAGATGGCTGTCTGGAATAGAAGTCTACATTCCCCCTGCCCCAGTCACTTCTGTGTAAGTAGAAGTGGGGTATGGTAGCTCTCAGGAAACTTCCCGGGAGGGTTAATTTTGTGTGTCAACTTGACTGTATTAAGAACGACCAGGTAGCTGCTAAAACATTTCTGGGTATGTCTGTGAGGTGTTTCTGGAAGAGATTAGCATTTGAGTCAGAGAGTGAGTGAAGATCCTTCACTAGTGTGGGTTGACATCACCCTATCCAGTGAAGGCCAGTATAGAATGAAAAGGTGGATGAAGGAACACTCAGACATTGGTGTTCTCCGTTCTTTGGCTTTCAGACTTGGACTGGGACTTACGCATGGTCCCCCTGGTTCTCAGGCCTTCGGGCGTAGACTAGAATCACAGCGTTGGCGGTCCTTGGCCTCTATCTTGCAGATGGCAGACCACAGGACTCCTTAGTTTCCGTAATTGCATGAGCCAGTCCCTCATAATAAGTCTCTATCCATCTACTTTGTTCCATTTCTCTCAAGAACCCTGATGAGTACACCTCCCTTAAAAGCAACTCCTACCTCTGTTCCTTCTGTTGTTCTTCATATATTTTTCCTACAATGTAGATGTGATGGCTGGAGCTCTGGTTGCCTTCTTGAACATGGGGATAAGTATCACACCCTTGGGAGAGGACAGAACAATAGATTGGAAGGAACCTGGGTTCCCAGAAGTTTTATGGAGCTGGCATACCAACCCTGGACTGCGTTGTGATACAGAGGTCAACTTTTGTTTGGGCAACTGTTAGTTAGGTTTTCTGACTCATGCAGCCTGATTGAATTACCTCATTACACCTTAGTAAACTCCTTAGCAAAGTCAGGAGGTGCTCGGCACAGTGGTAAGTGATTGGATTTTTCGAAGTTGGGGCCAGAGCAGCCAACCAAATCCCACAACAAGGATGGTGGAGAAAGAGCACCGGGACCAGAAGACATAGGTCATATTTTCAGGTCTTCTTTCTTAGGCTCTGTGTAATTCTCTTAAAGAGGGGCTGGACCAGCACTAGATTTCTCCATCCCTTCTCAGCAGCAGGTGGAAGCCAACACACAAAACAGAGGTCATCGGAACTTGTAATCCATTCAGTGCTTTTGGTTCCATCCCCAAATTGCCTTGGGGGTTAGGAGGGACTCCCAAGGTTTCTAGGAGCTTTATTTGACAAACACAGAACTGATGGATTCTCCAGGTTGTGTCCAGGAGCAGCAGTGTGTGTCCCTAAGAACCTGAGCTGGGATACTTGTTCAGGCTCTCTAGGATGAGCCATAATCTGAGGGTAAGGAGAATGTCAAGCTCCTCATTATCCAGGGTTCCCCAAGGACTCTAGCTCTAAGTGTGCTGATGATGGCACCTGCGGCCCCGTGTCACAGTGGAGGGAAGCACACGGATTCCTAACTAGGTGACCTCAGGAAGTTTTTCCCCTTTGCAGTTCTAGGCTACATATTACATGGCATTAGCCAAATGTTGGTAGACATCAAAAACTGGGAACATGTGAAATCTCATCTTGCTGGGGCTGCAGGGAAGGGCAGCCCTTTCCACCCACCTAAGCCACAGGTGAAGGAGCTACACCTAAATCCACAGGTGAGGGGGCCACGCCGTAAATCCTGCATTTGAAAACTGTGCCTTCAGACTGTGCTTTCAAGTAACAGTGTTGCTGTTTAACACAAACCTCTACAGCCCGTTGCTGTGGTCACTGGTCACCACTGGAGCGAATCGTCATACACTTGGGTTCTGTGAAGATGGGAGGGGCTGTTCCACAAAACATTCAATGAATAGAGGTCAGCGACTGTTTCTTCAATGGTCAATGTGGGGCTTCCATGTTTTCCTTATGGAGGAAGCTTTGGGCAAGGAAGGGAGCCCTTTGAATATAGTAGTTAACCACTATTTCTTAACACCCTGTTTGAAAGTTTTAGGTGGTCAAATCGGATCTCTTCCTTAAACATAGCAAATATCCATGGGCATGCACCAGGCATCCAGGCATGGCTGCCTTCTTAAGGACTCTTCTGGCCAGTTTATGGAGTTCTCATCACAACCTGAGGTACTACGTTGTGTCCATTTGATGATTAAGCCAGTGGTTCTGTGCCCACCCCACCTGGCACACCCGGGGGATGCCCTGTGCCCACTGGCCACAGAGGCTCATTTCCTTTAAGGTGGGAGGAGAGGCCTTTGGGCAAGATGGTGGGGGGGGGCACAAAAGTTGAGTGATCGCCAAGTGTGAAAAAGCCTTGCAGGCAATTCTGGTAGGCCCAGCCGGATGTGCCATCCTGAGAACCACAGGTAGGTTCTGAAACCTAGCTAATAATCTGGAAGAATCATGGAGGAGAAATGTTCACCAGAGCAGTTTTTGATTGCAGACTTCTACTCCCTCTAGTTCGTTTTAAAGCCAGGCCCAGTAAAAACTCACTTGCTTTTAGTTTTCCCCCAGGATTATCAACCAGCCAACCGCTGGATTTGGCAGGTTGCCTATGGAATAGAAGCTGGAGGTTTGACCTGAACTTGGTGGTAGTGGTGGTGGTGGTGGTGGTGGTGGTGGTGGTGGTGTGTGTGTGTGTGTGGCGGGGGCGTGGGAGGGGGCAGTACTGGTCCAGCTACTTAACAGCCTTGGGAGTTTGGGCAGGTGGAATTGCTTTGTAAACTATAGAGGTCTGTGTACAAAAGCACAGGGTGAATGCTCAGGGCACTCTTTATTGAGTGACATTGCAAGCTGGTGACAAGTGACCTTGCTAATGTGGATGCTGAGAAGTGTTTTTGGCTATCTTCCCATCTGTAACACAGTTTAGTGATTGCCTAATACGAAGTGAGCACTTCTGAACAGGTCTATGAACTTCATCATTGCTTCTTCCAAATTGCACACCACCCACACTGAGTACCCTCCCTCTAGGCTCTGCCTTTTTCTTTTTTTTTTTTGCTTTTAGAGAGTGAGTGAGGGAGAGGGGCAGAGGAAGAGAGACAGAATTGTAAGCAGGCTCCACACTTAGCATGAAGCCTGACACAGGGCTCGATCCCATGACCCTGGGATCATGACTGAGCCAAAAATCAAGAGTCGGAAGCTCAACTGACTGAGCCACCCAGGCACCTATAGGCTCTGGCCAGGTTTCTACTCCCTTTGCCCAGTATAGCTTTCTCCCCTTTCCACATTTTCAACACCCTACTTCTACTTATCCTTCAAGGATTCTGTTTACCTAACATCTCCAGGAAGCTTTCTCTGGTAACTCCCCTGCCACACCCTCCCAAGGTTGACTTATATGCTCTTCGCATGTTTCCACAGCAACCTGGTTTCCCACCATGGGGCACAGCACACCTTATCAAAGAGTCTTTACCACTGAGAAGAAATGAACAAGGCAGACTATCCAGCAGCACTACCGGTGTTTCTCAGCATTCTAGAAACACTGCATGTTCGAACTGGAAAGGACCCTAAATATTCCTTAGTATCAGATCTTCATTTTACTGAGGAATAATGGGGTGGGGAAAGATTTTGTGATTAGTCCAAAGCCTACAGCTAGTTGGGAACAGAAATGGTAACCCAGATCAGGTCTTCCGACAACAGATCCTTTTTTCCCCTCCATATGGATTTAGTGAGACCAGCAGTTGGATGCCCGTGTTTCCCTGCACCAGCGGTGTGGCTTTCAGCTACCAGCTTTACTTCTGAGTGTTGGCACATATGGAAGGCGAGAATAAGGATACTAAAGACATAGCTGTTGTGAGGATTAATTAATCTACAGTGAGCAGAGACCTCAGTGCTTGGTAAGGAATAAGGGCAGGGTTATGAATTTAAAACGAGGCAGCTGTTGCTATTAGCTTACATGGCTGAGCTGGGTCCATTATAGTGATGTGGCACCATTATTTATATTATGGGTCACTTCCCTCCATGTAAGCCCCATCAAGGAGGGTGTATGTTCAAACTCATGGCTGAGATAGCTTAGTCTGGCACATAGTAGGTGCTTAGTAAATGTGGGTGGAATGAGCAAATGAAGGAAGTCCCGAGGGACTCCATGGGATGGTTAGATGCCCATGGCCAGTCCAGTGGTCCCTGGTTCAGGATTTCTTTTTTTGCTTTGGAACCTGGCTAGCTCATGTCTCAAAAGAACCTTCCCTCATCCCAAACCAGAAGACCCCAAACATTTTCACCAAGTATCCTTTGTCACGCATTTGAGGAAACTTCTTTTTCTTGAAAAGAAGGGGGAGAATGCGAGATCTGAACCTCCAGTGACGAATGGAGCCTGAAACACACACGCCTACATGGTTCCTGTTCTTGAGAGAAAGACACAGTATTGTGCAACCAGTTGAAGCCACATTTCTGTCAATTGCTTCTGTCAGCCTGTGCTTCCCTGAAGTGTAATAAGAGGACAGTTCTACCCAACTTGCAACCCTTCCTTCTTTCCAAAGGAAACTGATGAGAAAACAATTTTAGAAGCCACAATGGAAACAAGTTCCTAGCCCATAGACTGACATTTATCCATTATAACTTCCAGAGATGGAAATGTTCTATGAGCTGCACTGTTTGGTATGTTAGCACCGACCACATGTGGCTATTGGGCATGTGAAATGTGGCCAGTGCAACTGAAGAATGAGTTTAGTTCTAATTAACTCAATTTAGCCACATATCATTAGTGACTATGAAGCACAGTGGACTGTCAACAATGCAGATCAATAAAGAAAGGATGAGAAGGGGTCAGACTCCCCAAGTCTTCATTCGGCCCTTTTCCAGGGACCAGAATCAAGAAAAGCCCAGCAGCTTTTCTGTGCTTTTTAACACAGGTGTCCCTTGGCCAGCTTAGATTAACAAATGAAGTCATGTTTCTTTTAATATTCAAACCACAGGACTCTGAGCCATTACCCCACCTCTTTTCTTTCCTGCAGGGGTTCTCCCCACTGGGAAATCTTAGACTACTTCGGGGCCTCCTCTGTCCAAGGCTCAAGAGGGATGATGCTCATCTCCAGCCAGGAGGGAAAGCCAGGACTCCGGGCTCTTCTGCTGCTGCCTCCTCCTTGGCCACTAGATGTCACCAGTGGTCGCTCAGTAGGCCTCCAGAGAGGAGGTCTGGGGACAAATGTGGGGGCTGGAGGTGCAGGAAGTCAGCTTCCTGAATGGTGGAACACAATGATACCAGAGGCACCAGACCATGTATTGATGTACAGGGAATGTGTGCAGGAAGCAGGATGTGGCTGGGAGAGGTCAGCCACCTGACTTTCTTACATTCCTGGTCTGGTTGCCCTAAGGGAATACTTAATGCCTACATCCTGCTGGAAGAAGGGGTCATTGGAATACCCATTCTCCCTCCTCAGTGGACTCCAGCAGGCAATCCCCCTCATAAAAGAAAATCATTTTATGTGCTCCTCTTGCTGTCAAAGTGTTCAGTCTTCTCCGTGGTTACCAAAGAAGGGAGAGGTGGACAGACAGACCTGGGTCGTGGTTCTAGCATCACCACTCACTTCTGGTGGGTCTCAGGGGAGCAGCTCAACCTCCCCCAACCCTCTACCAGAGAGAAAATAAGACTGGCCACATATTTTTACAGCTTTTTGATTTTGTCTCCAAGATTAGATTTTTAGTTTTCTACCTCCAACCAGCTTCTTGAATGAGTAATCCTTAATATCCGTAATATCCTTAATCCTTAATAACACTTAATCCTTCTGAGCCACAGTTTTCTCATGAAAAACGAGGGCAATGTTTACCTTTCAGATGGTGTGAAGGTTAATTTTACATGTCAATTTGGCTGGGCTGTAGTAGGCCCAGATGTTTGGTCAAACATCATTCTGGGCATTTCTGTGAGGGTCCTTGGAGAATATTAACACTTACATCAATAGACTAAGTAGATTGGATGAAGCCCAGACTCCTTATGGAGGGCAATCAGCTGGAAACTCAAATAGAACAAAGAGATCAGTCTCCCCAGAGCAAGAATTCTCCAGGAGAATTCTTTGAACTTCATCTACAGCATTGGCTCTTTCAGGTTCTCGGACAGACGGCTTTTGGAGTTGAACTGGAATACTGGCTCTCCTGGGTCTTTAGGCTGCCAGCCACCTGCAGATTTTGACTTGCCAGCCTCCATAATTGGGTGAGTCAATTCCTTACAATAAATCTCCATCCCTCCCCACAGAGGATTGGTTCTGTTTCTCTGAACCATATTAGGGAGAACCCTAATATGGATGGCCATCAGGATTACCTGAAATTACAGTGTAGCAGTATGTAGTATAGTACCCAACGCATTGAGGTGCTCAATCAATGCTGTTTTGTTAGCTAGCCTAATTTTCTGGATCAAGCATCAAATGGGCAAAGGGGAAAAATATTTAAAATCTGGGCCTAGAAATCCACTGGTCAGTTGTTAATGTGGCCCACTGGCAGTGGGCCACCTGCTTCTGTCAGATTATTCCTGTGATTCAGGCACCTCCCTTCTCTACCCAGCTCTAATCTCCCAAACCTTAGACCAAGAAAGCAGGTAGCTTTCTTTGTTCCCTGTCACTAATTGCTTCTGGGTGGGTAAGAGTGGGAGGAAGAAGATAATTTCTTTCTCCTCCTCCTCAATAGTCTCTATTAAGCCACACGTGTAGTTGGAACCTGAAGGGTGAGGGGGTGGGTTCATTATGCTTCTTCAGATGCAGAAGACCTCTTCTCAACCGAGTGCTTCTTACCAATTACAATTATTTTTAGCCTATTTGAAAACTTTTTCCCTATCGCACTTTGGAAATCTAAAGTGATTTGCTACTGTGAACTCCCCCCACACCCCTATTTACAACTAACATTATAATAAGAAAGAAAACCCCACTTACCCTATTGCACATAGGTCATTTTAAAAATACTTCTCACTGCTTAGAGCTTGGCCTATGTATTAGTTTATTGCAGCTTAAAGTACCAGAAGCTTCATAGTTTAGAACATCACTTATTTCTTATCTTATAGCTCTGCAGGTCGGAAGTCCAGGCATCACGCAGCTGGCTTCCCTGTCCAGGGTCTCACAGGACTGAAATCGAGGGGTCAAGCCGAGCAGTTTTCTCACCTAGAGCTCTGCCAGGTTTACTCAGGTTGTTGGTAGAATTCAATTTCTTGTGGTTAAGGACTGAGGACCTGGTTTTCTTTCTGGCTGTTGGCACTCCTGGTTCTTAGAGGCCACCCTCAGATTCTTGCCACCAGCCAGGCCTCTCTGCAGGCCCTCACATTCTCACACTTGGAAGCACTTGGAACCACTGCCATTTAAGGGATCACTTGATTAGATCAGGCCCACCCAGGATAATTTCCCTTTTGATTAACTCAAGGCCAACTGATTAGGGACCTTAATCACATTTGTAAAAATCCCTCCTGCCATACAACATAGTGACAGGAGAGACATTGTTCATGCTCACAAGTCCCCCTCATGGATAGGGGGAGGGTGGATTATACCCAGTCTGGATCCTCAGGGGCAGGGATCTTAGGTGCTGTGTTCATTTCCCAGGGTTGTTCTAACAAGTACCACAAACTGGGTGGCTTAATGGAATTTATGAACTCACAATTCTGAAGGGTAGATGCTTGAGATCAAGGGGTCAGTAGGGTTGGTTACTTCGGAGGGCAGTGAGGAAGAAGTGCCTCTCCCTTAGTTTCTGGTGGTTTGTTGGCAATCTTTGCATTTGTCAGCAAGTGGAAGTGTCATTTCAATCTCTGCCTTCCTCTTTACATGTGGTTCTCCCTGTGTGTGTCCAAATTCCTCCCCCTCCCCCCTTTTTAAGTTTATTTATTTTGAGAAAGAGAGAGAAAGAAAGGGAATGAACAGGGCAGAGAGAGAGAGAGAGAGAGAGAGAGAGAGAGAGAGGGGAAGAGAGAGAGAATCTCAAGCAGGTGCCTCGCTTTCAGCACAGAGCCTAACACGGGGCTCAATCTCACTGTTCATGAGATCGTGACCTGAGCGGAAACTAAGAGTTGAACATTCAACCAACTAAGCCACACAGGTGCCTCTAAATTTCCCCCATTCTTAGGGACTCCAGTTGTATTGGATTAGGGGCCCACCCTAGTCCAGAATGGCCTCACTGAATTCTAAAGTACTGGGTTTTAACATGTCAAGCTATGAATTTAAGGAAATACAATTCAAGCCATTAACAGGTCCCATCTTAGGATTCTGCCTACCAAAGCCAGCAAAACATCATCATTAGCATCAATGCTCAGTGGTCTCTTGTCCCCGTAGTAATACTCTAGATTTATAATATTTCATACATTGCATTTCCTTTGTCCTTTTCCCACCAGCTGGGGAAAGGATGAAGGGTGCAGGGCTGATTGCCCTGGTTGCAAAAGTTGTTTTGAGCCCCTAATTCTCAACCAGCAGAATGAGAACAAGGGGCTTGAGGTCTCCTTCAATCTACCTTAGCCTTGGAAGGATCCAGTGGGACTAACCTTTCTCAGGCCACCACTGGTTTTCCTGCAGGTGCTTTTGGTGCTTTATGTTCTACTTGGTGACCTTAATCCCTGATAGGGTTCCCCTTTCAGAGAGGGTTGGGATAGCTCTTCTCATGGTCCCACACAGGCCCTTCCTCTCGCCTTGCTTGCTTACACTTCCTTTTCTCCCTGAAATGTAAATCAGGGGTTGGCAAACGAGGGCCTGAGGTCCAAATTGGCCCTCTGCCCATTGTTGTAGTGCCCAGGAACAAAGAATGGATTTTTACATTTTTAAGGGAGTTACAAAAAACAAGCGGGGTGTTTCATCACACCTGAAAATTATACCAAATTCACATTTCGCTTCCCGTAAATAGTTATTGGAATACAGCTACTCTCATTTGTTTACACCCAGTATATGCTGGCATTTGTGTCACAGTGCTTAGGTACACAAAGCCTAGAATTTTACTGCGTGGCCATGCATTAGGAAAAGTTTGCCAACCCCTGTTCTAAATGGTGGTGTTTGTTAAGGCATGTCTCTGGACCCTCATTTAAATTTTTCGTCTGCACGCTTGTTCTCAGTGATCCCATTTGGTCCTAGGACTTAATGTTCATCTGTTGAGGACTCTACTGAGCTACAGACTCCTATGTCCCAAGTCCTTCTCTTCTTGGGTAATCCTTTCCCTGCTTTGCACCCCTTACTACCCACTAACCCATTAGCAGGCCTCGTTGGTTCTACTGCTAGAATAGCTCAAAACTACGTCTTGCTCTCCATCTGCATTGCCACCACCATCAATAAGCTGCCATCCCCCTCTTCCCTGGACCACCACCACACCCTCTGGTCTCTTGGCTTTCCCCCTTGTCCAACCTGTTCCCTACCTAGCAGCGAAAGTGTGGTCTTAAAACTTAGTTCATATCATGCCATTCCTCGGCTTTAAACCTGATGTAGCTGCTTATTGCTTCTAGGGAAAAAACCAAACTCTGTACTGTAGCCTTGGGGATCCTATAGAATCTGGTCCCTGCTTACTTCTTCATTCTCATCGAGTGCCACTTGCCTCTCACTGGCCACAATGGTTTTCTGTCACCTCCTCAAATCTGCCAACTCCTTCTCCAGGGGCTTTTTACCTCCACCTTCTGGAATGTTCTTCCACCTGCTCTAACAGTAATGACTCCCACTAATTTTTTTAGGTCCCAGATTACACTTGGTTTCTTTTATGGTCTTCCCTCACCAACCCAGCTATGGAGACTTCACTTTCGCCATTCAGGTCCACTTTCACACTCTGCTAATTTCCTTGTTGGAGCCCATCAACATTTGTGATTCTTTTGTCAGTCTACTTTTTATCTCTTTCAACTAGGATAGAGGCTTCAATGGGGAAGGGAATAGGGCTGCCTTCTGCAATTAATCTTCGGTGTCGGGCATAGTGCCTTTCACATAGGAAGTTTGCAATAAATATTTATAGGAATAATTAATGAACGGGAGGCAGAGTTGGCAGTGGTGGGGAAGCATCCCAGAGTCCAGAAGCATTGGCAAGTTGCTGAAATGGAGATACTGTATTTAAGAAAAGTTACTTTAAAAACACTTTAGAAATTCTTTAAAAACACCTTGCAGTTGCCTTTTTATGGAAGCCATACATGTGAGACTGGATTATTCCATGGAAAACACCTGTGTAGCCACCACTAAGAAACAGACCTTCACCTCCGTCTAAGAAGCCTAAGTCCCCCTTTCAACCACCATTGCTGTCCTTTCTCTCCTGTTAAGTAATCACTATCCCAGTTTTCTATATGTATTTTTTAATCCAAATGTGCATCCACAGACACTAGTTTTGGATATTAAAAAAAAAAACACCTTTGACAGGTCTCTTAAGTCTCTTTCAAATCTTTTGTAACCTAGAGGCTTCCCTGCCATCTCTTTATGTTCCTTTTAAAGTCTCAGGAGAAGAACCTGGTCTATTTGACCTGTGGTTCCCTCAGTCTGGATTTTGATGACTACGTATTCATGAGTCGTTTATGAAGTTCCTGTGAATTGGTAACTGGATCTTGAGACTGGCTTGGACTCAGGTTCAGTTCCTTTGTCAAAACTACAGGAAGCACACAACGTCTGGTTGTCTTTTTTTTTTTTTTTTATGAAGTGATATAAGCAGTCATTGATGTTTAATGCCTATTCCTAGTAATTTACTGGGGTTTACCAAATGGTGATATTCTATCGTTCCTTTTTCATTGAGTAGTTGGAGTACTTTTTTTAATTTTTTTTTTAACGTTTATTTATTTTTGAGACAGAGAGAGACAGAGCATGAATGGGGGAGGGCCAGAGAGAGGGAGACACAGAATCTGAAACAGGCTCCAGGCTCCGAGCTGTCAGCACAGAGCCCCACACGGGGCTCGAACTCACGGACCGCGAGATCGTGACCTGAGCCGAAGTCGGCCGCTCAACCGACTGAGCCACCCAGGCGCCCCTGGAGTACTTTTATGAAGCAGAAAATTCTCATCCACTATTTGGCTACCCAGTGACAAAAATTATATAGAAAACATGGAACATCTCTTTGATTATATACGGATTTTCAAGATTAAAAAAATTGTTTCCCTATCATCCACCAAAAATGACCAAGCATATCTAATTATGAACTCATGGACTTAAATGTATCTGATGGATTTCAAGCCATTGCAATTATTTATACCCCAATTCTTCCATATGTAGCCACTGAGGCTCTCTCAGTTCTTGAATTTTTCTGACATGACCCTAGTAATTGGTAGTTTCCTTACTGATCAGTAAGACAGGGCAGTCCAGGGTCATCTTGTACATTTCCTGGACTCAACACACAGAGCTTCAAGTAATGGCTATTTTAGTGAGACACTACTTCCAGACCTAATCTAGGGACAACCACAGTTAATGTCCTGATCACGGTTTCTAACGCTTTTCAGTGGACAGAGCTAGCAGATGGATTTGAAAGTCATGAGAGAGGTTAAGAATTACTCTTTATAACTGGTCCAGAATACCCAAAGTCCTTTAGTCCTTAAGGACTTTAGAAGTTTCCCAGCACTGATCTCTACAGGAAAGGGGTCAGCTTTGCCATCTGAGCCAGACTCTGGTCTTAGTGACGGCGTTCCACTGACCTAAATTCTTCCATTGCAGCTTTAGTTAAAAATAGCACTACTTTGGGGCCCCTGGGTGGCTCGATAGGTTAAGCATCTGGCTTCAGCTCAGGTCATGGTCTCACAGTTTGTGAGTTCGAGCCCCGCGTCAGGCTCTGTGCTGACAGCTCGGAGCCTGGAGCCTGCCTCGGATTCTGTCCCTCCCTTTCTCTCTGCCCCTTCCCTGCTTGTGCTTGCTCTCTTTCAAAAATAAACATTAAAAGTTTTTAATAAGAAAATAGCACTACCTCACTCCATTTTCAGCTGCCACATGGTTGCCACAACAGGGGCTCATGTGGAGGCTGTGTTCCCTCCCCAGAGGGGAGGTCATCCCTGTAGAGATAGCTTGAGCGTCTCCAGAGTCTCTTTAGCACCTGATCCTAGGCTACACCAAGCATGACCTCCCACTGGCCCCCTGTACCCAGTTCATTCTTTCCTGCCATGGTCTTCCTACAGTGCCTTCCCCAATGCTGGTCTGTTCCCACACAGGTCTCCAGGAGCCTTCCTGGGGTACTTAATCCTTCACATACCTCAGCTTTCAAACCTTCAAGATGCAGAGGATTGTACCCACTTCATCAGGTTGTGAAATTTAGCTGAGTTACCAGCTGGAAGAAGGCTTAGCACAGCACGTCTTCAATAAGTTTGAGCTTCTATGCCAATTCTAGCCAGAGAAGTCTCTCTCCCACTGCAGGTTACAAAACATCTGAGAAGGCTTTTAGAAGAAAGGAAGGATGCTTTGAAGCCTTGGAGGTTCTGACTTAATTGGTCAGGGCAACTGAAATGTTTCAAATTCTTGAGGTGATTCTGGAGCAAAAGTTGGCAAACTACACTGGCAAACTGTCATACCCATTGTTACTTGTTGGTCTTCAGAGGTGAGCTACTCCTGTGCCATTATAATACATTTTTACTGGTGCTACAAACTGGATTCCTCTTTATTTTTTTTTTACATTTATTTATTTTTGAGAGACAGAGCACAACTTGGTGGGGGGGTGGGTAGCAGACAGGAGGAGACACAGAATCCAAAGAAGGCTCCAGGCTCTGAGCTGTCCACACAGAGCCCAGACACAGGGCTCGAACTCACAAACGAGGAGATCATGACCTGAGCCAAAGTCGGACGCTTAAATGACTGAGCCACCCAGGTGCCCCATACTGGATTCTGTTTCTTAAAACCAGAAGAGGCCTGATGAATGCAGGTGTAATTTGTAAGAAGAATTATTGGATCAAGTTAGACCTTAGGTAACACTGGAACTGAAGGAGCTTCCCCACCCTCACCCCACTGTCCTATTACAAGTCGCCATAGCGGGAGCACTGTTTAATGCTGTCCCCATCTGTAGAGAGACCCAGCTACCCGATTTCGTAATATACATGCTCTCCTTATCACAAATTTGAGGGAAAAGAAATCGTGAAAATTTTGTTTTTCTACTTTCCCTTCCCCCTCACCGCCTTTGAAGCCAGCCACTGCAGCTGCTAACAGAAGCTTCTCTACGTAGAATGTGTTTTGTCCTTCTGGAGAAGACAAAGAATTATTAAAAGAGCAGCCAGCTGCTTTTGCTGGCAGGAGAATGAGAAGAGCTTGTCAGCATTCACTCTCCTACCCTTCCTCAGCTAAGCGTCACTGTCTTCCCTTTTATCCCTCTTCTGGTCTCACTTTCTGGTCTGGGGATGTAAGGCTGGCACCCTACTCTTGTGCCTCTAATCCTGGGGAGACAGAACAGCCTAGTTCTTCCTCTGTTAAAACTGCATAAACCCCAATTCTAAGACTTTAAGCAAGTCGGACAGTCAATAAACGCCACCTTGACTCACAAACAGCTCTTTTCAAGCTCTTTCACCAACACACAGATCACCTGTGTTCCAATAGGCTATTTGAACCACAGCGATGACGACAGTCTACTCCTGGAGTAGTTGCAATGATTGAGATACGGAAATGGGGTCTCCAACTTGGCTGAATATTCAAATTGCTGGAAGAGTTTCAAAAATTCCAGCGCCAGGCAGCACTCAGATACGAGGTCAGAATTTCTGCTTGTGGGAGCCATACATCAAGATTTCAAAAATTCTCCCTAGGTATCTCCGCGTACAGCCAAAATTCGAGAGCCGGTGAGGTAGTTACTGGTTATAAGTACTCCATGAATGGCAGCTGCTTTTATTATAGTTAAACATTAAAGGAGAATTCCCCAAACTCAGTAGACTGCTAAAATTGAAGGTTTAGTGGGACCCAGATTCTTCTCTTCTTTAACTCACCCAACAATGACTGAGCATTTACCATGTGCCAGGCTCTGTGCAAGTTCCTCCCCACCCCATTCGAAAGTAAGAAGATGTATGGCCTACAAGATGAAACTCGAGTTAAGGACAGTCCAGTCCCCCACCCCCACCCCATCCTCATCATGTCCTATTTGCTGGCGGCTCCATCACCCACATGCTGGGAAGCTCCAGCCACTCCAAACTCTTTGTAATACTTCCAGGGCCTCCTGGGTCTCTGTGCCCTTCTCCACACTCTCCCCTTTGCTTAGAATGCCCTTCCCACATCTTCCCTCTGCTTTTCCACCTGGCTCACCTTATAGGATGGAAATCTTGGTAGAGAGCCCAGAGAACAGTTGGGTACCCAGCACTTCTTGGCAGTCCTGACCATCCCCGCTGCTGGCCAGGGTCCTGCCAGTTTTGGGATTCCTCGAGTGCCCCGCAGGGGGCGAGTGATTTGCTCTCAAGGTCTGCTCTCTGCAGAGGAGCTGGACAACTCTCTCTGATCTCCCTCAGGCCTCACTCTGGCAGAACACTGAGCAGGCCAGGCAGACTTCCTTTCCTTGACCTTGTTTAACTGTTGTTCAAGACCCCACGGATCTGCTCTCTAGGGCCCCTCTTGGGCAGAGAGCTCTTCCTCCTGAATCACCGAAGGGAGCAGGGCAGCTCAGAGCCCACAGTCCAGAACGGTCCCAGGCCTGGAGGCTGTATCATCTGGGGCCAGTGCAGGAAACCCCATGAGCTTAGCAGGCTTGAAGAAGGCCTAGTACTTCATGAACATAGATAATCCCAGAGGACCGTTCTGTTACCTCCAAAAGGAGGGAGATCCTCTGGTGCCCTTGTTCTACAGGTATCGGACATAACGGGTGAGGGGCTGCACGCTGCCGTGGCTGCCAGAGCTGTGGCTAATTCCACTGAAGCAAGGACTCCTGTTAGGATCTTCCAATCCTTCCTTTGTGTGAGCAGACCTCCAGACTGGCTGCTCAGATAGGTCTTAGTACTGTCTTTACATTTCTGGGGCTTTCAGGAGGTGACCCATAGGGTATAGATTTGCATGTTCCTGGGCTCACAGAGCTCTTTATACAGGGGATTACCTTCAGGTATGTACACACACACACACGTGCGCGTGCTCCCTCAATTCTGCTTCTTTCAGTTCCAGGCCTGTGTCACTGGAAGTTAAACTTTCCAGCCAGGCACAGGGGGACACCTCCCTTCTGTTCCATATTTCAAGATTCATTCCATTACTGGGCATGGGGAAGGGAAAAGGAACTAATATTTCAGTGTATTTTATACATGTTGTCATTTAAACTTTTATAGAAATCTTCAGTTGGTGGGATTATTCCCATCATTCAAGAAAGAGAAAACATTCTTCCCAAGGTCACATGGTTGGAATACCAGTTAGCTTTTGCTGTTACAAGATTTTAGAGGCCTCAAACCACTACCTGTATTCAGCTCACCATTCTAGGGATTGCCTGGCTGTTGGCTGGTGTTGGGAGGAGGCAAACCAGTCACATGACCTCACTCAGCCTTTGGAGGCTAGTTGGGGTTCATTCACATGGTGGCTTGGCAGAATTCCAAGAGGAAGGGTGAATGGATGCCAGGCCTCTCAGACTTGGTACTGCTTTGCTTCTGCTGTGGTCTATCAGTGAAAGCGGGTCATGAGTTCTGTCCAGAGTCCAGGAGTAGGAAGATGGACCCCAGTTTTTAATGGAAGGAGGTGCAAAGTCCTATCACAAAGGGACGTGCATAAGGGGAAGGGTCGAGAATTGTGTTCCCTTTTGCAATCTATTGCAGTTATTTGAGGTCAGGGTTAGGATTTTATTTTTAATTATGAAAATAGCATATGCACAGGAGAAAAATCAAAATGAGGAAGAGTCTCTTATTGCTGGGATAGGAACACATTCTAATCTAGTCCCACCTCCACATGTAAACAGCATTAGGAGTTTGCTCACCTTGATACAATTTTTTTCCTGCATATACACAGATGGGAATCCAATATACACATTATCCCGCACTTTATTTTCACCTAATAATGCAGCGCTAAGAGCTTCTTCCATAGCAGCACAACCAGAGAGGGGCCATTCCTTTTAATATCTACATAGCAGTCAACCAAATAAAGTACTGCGTTTTATTCAACTATATAACCTACTGGTGGGTACTTAGGTTGATTCCAGTTTTTGTTATAAATAATGTGGTAGTGAACATCCTTTGTATACATGTAGACCAGATTCCTAGAAGTGGAATTTCTAGGTTCAATGTCTGGTTTGAGCCTTGATTTGCTCCCAGAGCACAGATATTTCCAAGATGGGTCTCTGGCTACCAAGTGTTCTTCCAGTCTTTTCTAGGACTAGAAGCTTAACCATGGACCCCGGGGACATAGGCACATATGTGACACACATTTGTGACCTCTTCATACCCTTTCCTTCCTGGAAAGCCTCAAGAAGTCCTGAGCTATGTGTTAAGCTCTTCCAAAATCATCCAGATAAGTGGCCTCAAAAAAAGAAAATCATGGAGGAAAACAGAAAAGGCATGTATTACTTTGTTATAGGTCAATGATACAATAACCCTAGTATCAAATGTGAAAATACTAATGGTGGGTTCCAGCCAAGTGAAGACCTAATGTATAAATGAAGATTTCACAATCAGTACACGTTACAGACACGTGGTCAAGTGACTCAGCTGAATCGTCACAAACTATACACTTGTCACATTGAACAATTCTATGACATAACTATGTTATGTTAAATGTTGTATTACATTAACAGTTCATGAACATTTATTAGCAAATATGCCATGAAGATTTTTTTCCATTCTTTAATATCGTGTTGGGTTTCTTCATAGAATTTCCTCCCATTTTGAGAATTGACATCAGGCATAGGTTTAAGGCATACACCATGATGGTTTGACTTACATATATTGCGAAGTTACCATAGTAGATTCAGCTAATATTTTATAGATACAATAGAAAATATGGAAGGAAATTTTCCTTGTGATGAGAACTCTTAGGATTTACTCTAACTTTCCAATAGATTATACAGCAGTGTTAGCTATAGTCATGTAGTACGTTATATCCCTAGTACTTATAAGTTTGGGCCTTTTGACCACATTCCTCCAAGTCCCCCCTCCCCATGCTCCACCTCTCATAGCCACAATTCCGGTGTCTTTTTCCAGGACGTTTTTGTGATTCCACATATAAGAGATCACACAGTATTTGACCTATTTAATAAAATGCCATCAAGATCCATGCATGTTGTTGTGAATGGTAGGATTTCCTCGGTTTCTTTATGGCTGAATAATATCCCATTGTATCTTGAGGCCCACATGTCACCTGTCTGCTTGCTAGCTGGAGCCCTGAATTTTCACCAAGTATATATGGGCTTACTTAAGAGTAGCAGGTTGGTGACCGTCAGAATCCGGAGATGGCATGCAAGCATACTCGACTACCTCACTGTTTCTCACAGCCCCTGATTAGGTCCCCGAGTAGATGTAGCCAAGAACTCTGCAGAAGGGAACAAACAACAGGGGACTCATTTCTTTGATGTGGGGAGTCTGCCTTTCAGGGCTGTTCTGCAAGTAGGTTAAAGAAATGGACTTCCAGTGAATACAGTTTCAGGAAGTAATTACTTAATGGTTTGGGTTCTTTAGAGAATTATAGGCAATGTGCGTCAGACTTCAGAGCAGGAGGTACGAATCTCCCATCTGTTACTTAATGAAAGACGTTGCCACTGTCAAAATGCAGAATTCTGGAAGTTTCCTATTTTTATAGCTCGAGAAGAATACTGCTTTACTCCACGGTGCACTGAACAGTGAAGAACTTAAGGGCTGATCATCGCCTGTGGCCAGCTCAGGGGCTGATCTCAGTGGTTCTCTGCTGGCACGCCTCTAGCCTGGACTTACTCATGCAGTGGCCAGGCGGATTCTAAGACCATGAACAGAGTCTTGCCAGGCCTCTTGAGGATTAGGTTCTGAACTGATTTAATGCCCCTTTAGCCATTCTGTTGGTTAAAGCAGGGCACAATGCCAGGTCAGAGTCCAGAGTGGGGCGAATGCCTCCTGATGGTCATTACTAAGGGATTAGAATACAAGCAGGGGAATAGTGGTGGCTGGTTTTTGCAAATGGTCTAGCTCACTGCCCTTTAGTCTGGTCAGAGAAGCCCTCTGCCCCCCACCTCCTCTGACATCTCAGTCTATCTCTAACATTTTTACATTGCATAGCACGGAAATCTGGGGACTCCAGTTAAAACACTGTAAGAAGTGTCTGGGGCAATGCTAATACTGTACATTTCTACTTTTTTAATCTATGAGGAAGTTGAAGTAATGCATAAATATCAGCCATCAAGCTGTTGGTCACGTGGCATAGTTGGCAATACATTTTAAAGGGAGAGAAGTTGTCATGTAACGAACATTCAAGTTGTGCCTAGGTTTTATGGAACCACACCGTAGGTCAGTATACGTGTGTACATTTCTTCAACTGGACACAGAAAATCATCGTTAAAACGAATGATGTGAAACCAATGAAAATAAGCCACAGCCAGAGCCGTGGGCATAAAGGAGGATTTAACTAGGGGCTTCTTTTTGACTGCAGAAAACCAACACCTGTGAAAGTAGGCGTGGGTGGGGCCGACACCAGATGCGACTCATTAAATCCATTGCAAATGCTCCTCGTGTGATGCGTGTGATGCGTGTCTCCCCAGCCCCCATCAAGGGGGGAGAAAACCTTAGGGGAGTCGTCTTCAAACTTCTGGGTGCATGAGAGTCACCTGGAAGGGTGGGGGACGATTCTTAATACTCTACCCTCCACCCCTCGTATCTTGCTAATTCTTGCAGGTAGCTTTCACACAGGTGGTTAAGGATCACCCTTTGAAGCTCACTGGCTTGACCTTAGACAGGTTTTAGTTCCAGAAACGACGCTTTTAGAAATGAATTAGGACTGTCAAACTTTCTCTCTTTATCAGGCAGAAAGGATCAACCCTTTACAAACCTAGTTTTCTCATAGACTAAACCTTCGGAGAACCGGAGATCTAGAACGGCAGTAACTCACTAACCGAGGACCAAAATGCCTTTCAAAAAATGCAGTTTGTCACAAAGGGGAGAGACTGCAGCTGTCCTTTGTGGACGGGCACAGTGCTTTTGGTTGGAAGGTCCTCTAGGACTGTAGATCTCTAAGATGTAGGAGTACAAAGAGAATTTGAGGCCACCTAGTTACACTCCATTCTGTGGACAAAGAAACTGAAGCAAAGGGACGTCTCTAAAGTAGAAAGAGATGGAAAACCCAGGTCCGTCCGATTCTTTAAAAATGGTTAATGTTCTCAAAACGTCGAGTCTGCAGTGCTCAGTCTACTAAGTTCTGTGGGTGCCTGTTTGCTCATGAGGCAGCCAGCCTAGTGGGGGGGGGGGGAAGACCCCCTCAAACACAATCTTAGGGCCCCTTTCTGGATTGGAGTCAGGAGACCTGGCCAGATTCCTTAGGCGGAGCCAGGCTGCAGCGCACTGGTGCCTCCATCAGAGGACGCTCTTGCTGGGCACGCGGAGGTGTGCTGTGCAGTTACCCTGCTGTGCCTGCCAGCCTCCCTCTATTCTGGGTTCTGAAAGGAGGCAAGACAGGCCTCCCTGCGAGATTCTTCGCACCTGCTTCGAGTGTGCCCTGTGCCGACTACGCTTCCACTTTCTTCCTCTTTCCCCCCCCCCACCATAGGTGTCACAAAGCCATCAGGACCGTTCTCCCAGCAGAGCCCAAGCCTGGTTTCAGAGTGCTTCTCAAGCTAGCTCTGTAGGCAGACCCTGCGGATCAGCCAGGCAGGGAGAGGAGACCTGTTTGCAATCCTGCTTCTGAGTGATTCTGTGTAAGAGTAATTCTGAAAGGGACATCCCAGAGAGTGGGGCTTACAAGACACTGGAGAGGGAAAAAGCAGAGTCACGGTTACGGAAGAATGTGGCTGGTTGCCTGGAGCAGCCCAGGTACAAAACGCTGGCCTCCAGGGGGAGGGGCATTTGGGTCCACTTCCCGTTCTATGTCCTCTGGTCCTGTGTAACACAGACCCAACACGACCAGATGGACCAGTAGGTTCAGTTTGCAGCCACAGAATAGAGCACCCCCACGGATGGGGATCCAATGGATGTCCTTGACTTTCCTGGTGGGATTTTCCACCAACTGTGCTTGCTAGCTCGTGACCCACAGAGAAAATAAAGGCTGGTTACTCAAAGTGGAGTCCAAGGACCAGCGCATTGGCCTCTCTGGGAACTTTTTAGAACTGTAGATCTCAGGCCTCATTGCAGACCTACTGAAATACCAACTCAAACTAACAGGATAACAAATCACAGAGAGGATTCACATGCACAGGAGAGGAGGATGCACCAGCTTAGAAAAAAAGTCACCATACAGCACAAAGAAACTTCAGACTGGTTGTTTTAATGGTCCACTGTGTGCCCAGAAAGGTGCACAGATGTCGATCAAGTATAGGACAGGTTTGGTCTTTTAAGGATAGCTCGGTGTGTGCAAAGGCACCAGGAAGAGCATAGACTGGCTTTGTGACCCATGTTGTTCTGGAAAGAAGACCTTATTCTTCTTTTGTTCAGCTTTTTATTTTTCTTCCTCCCTCTGCTATTAATTCTTTGGTCCATTTATATTGCTCTACACCGTATGGGTCCTAATAGTAAAACTTTCAGAGTTTCTTTCAACCCTCTTCCGTTGCTTCATTACCTGCTTCCCCACCTTCACGCTGGCTCACAGGTTTGCCTGAGGCCCCGATTTTGCAGATTACAGCCATTCGGCTTTTCTCTACCTACACTGTTGTCGACTTGCTGATTACATTCAAAAGGGCTTAGAATCTTAGGCAATTCAAAAGACAAAGGAGGTTTGGAGTCGATTTGCATAGTGGGTCCTATTTGCTGACAAGAGTAGGCGAAGATCTTGTTCAATTGGTACCTGAGTTTGGAGTCCTTCGCCTTTTCTGGAATCTACTGAATAGCCTCCTTGGGCTGGGATTCTCATAGAAGCAGGCAATGAATGGTCAAGGGACAGGTGTCAACTATGTTAACCAGGTGACATCCCCTATGATCTTTTCTTGGCAGAAGGCTTTCTTCTCTAGATTTCCAACTTAAAAGACTGCTTTGCCCAGCACCAAATAATGGCTAGATCACCATGATCTCTACATTCGTGGCTATGAGTCAACCTGCATAGTGTAACCATTTGACCATGTCCTCTTAATATTTAGAAAAAGGATTCTAAGAAACAAGCCAGGGCGGGGGTCTCTAAAGTCTGTCAAGTGGCGAAGAGATTAGCTGTTGAAAGGGTTCCCCATAGGCCTTCACGGTCCTCATTCAGGCCCTTAGTCGGCACAGGGCATCTCACCGCTGCCATCCCGGACTTCTGCTGACTGCTAACATTTGGAGAAGACAGACCTTCATAGGAATAATTGAGTTTGGATTAGTATTATTTCCTGAACTCGCTGTTAAGAATCACCATTTTCAGGGGCGCCTGGGTGGGTCAGTCGGTTAGTGTCCGACTTCGGCTCGGGTCATGATCTCACAGTTTCTGAGTTCGAGCCCCACATCGGGCTCTGTGCTGATAGCTTGGAGCCTGGAGCCTGCTTTGGATTCCGTGTCTCCCTCTCCCTCTGCTCCTCCTCCACTCACGCTCTCTCTCTCAAAAATAAATATTAAAAAAAGTTTTTTAAAAAAGAATCACCATTTCCATTAAGATTAATGAGCAACAGGATTAATTGCTAGTTATACCAATGTTCCTGTGTTTGTTTTTTCCTCTGGGTTACTTGGGTGAATACTTCCATTCTGATGGCGTTTTTATACAGGACTGTACGATCCTCCACTGGGCAATAGATTAGCCACAAACCACGTTTGGCCACTTAAATTTCAGTCAAACAAGAGATTGACTGCCTCATTGTACCATCCATATTTCAGGTGCTCAATAGCTTCAAGTGGCTAGAGGCTAGCAGCTATTGATCAAGGACATTTTCATCATCAGGGGAAGTTCTTTTAGACAATGCTGACAATGGCCCAGTAGAATTCACAACATGGCTGTGTCTTCTGAAGCTCATTTCTCTTAAGGAGCTGAAGGACCTTGGGCAAGTCATTCGACTTCTCTAAGGGCTATTTCTAGATCTGTTAGCACTACTTGCCAGAGGCACCCGGGTGACCCAGGTGGCTAAGCGTCCAGCTCTTGATTTCAGCTCAGGTCATGATCTCACGGTTCAGGAGTTGGAGCCCCGCGTCGGGCTCCACCCTGACAGTGCAGAGCCTGCTGGGAATTCTCTCTGTCCCTCCCCTGCTCTTGCATGCTCTCTCAAAATAAATAAACTTAAAAGAAAGAGAAACTTAAAAAATACCGCCTGCCTGAAGGGGTAGTTGTGAAGATTAAAAGAGATGGTCCTTCTGAGACTGGCTGGCCTAGGTGCTCAGTGTTCTCCTTTTGCCCCAACAACTGCTCTCCCTTTGCTCCTAAATCACCCGCATCACTGGAAGCCTGGTCTGAGCTTTGCGGTCTGGCCAGGAGCTGAGAGCATTGCCCTTCCCTCGTGGGTAGACTAGGGGGATCTTGCGGGGGTCCTGAGGCTCTCCTGATTGGGATGCGTGCCCAGGCGGTCTGAGGGAGCATCTGGGGAAGGGAGGAGTCCGGTTTCTTCTACCTTCTCTGCCTTAGAGCTTGCTCCTCTCTGCATGGTCATTGCCTGCAACCTAGGTGGAGGGGGTGGGGGCACAATTGGGAACATTTGTTGCCGAAATAAGACACCTAAGTTTCAAATGAATGCTTCTATAGCCTAGTGGTTCCCACGTCTAATGAACATCAGAGTCACCTGGAGGACCTTTTCAGTTTGCTGGCCCCACCTGGGGGTTTTCCGGGAAGGTGCCCTTGAGTCCCCCTGTGCTGCCGATCTGCAGCTGTACTGGGGGGTGGAATCCAGGATGCCTTTATCAGCGGAGATCAAATTGTATCCTTGGGTTACACCAAGAAGACACGCAGGCACACCCCTGGGCAGTCAAGTGTTCTTTGTAACGTCACAAGCACTGTGATTTTATTCTCAAGATTAGCGAACACCTATTCTAGATCACAGACAACCTTCTCAAAACCAACTATAGCATGCGATGTTAGGGCCTGCTTTGCATTTACAAGGACCTCACCAAACCATCTCTGGAACTGACAATGTTCAACCTTGGGGGTAGGGTTTCCCTAACGGGGTTCTGTGGAGGCCTAGGATTCCAGGAATCCTCACGTTTGAGGACCTGGCGGAGCTCCGGCAAAGACGAGGTCTTATCAGTGTTTTTCAGAGAGTGAGAGAGAGAGACAGCTTGTGGCATTTTGAAGGGGATGATTTTTTTCCTGCCCAGGACTTTCCCTCACTTTGCAGGACATTTAACATTACAGGCTCTTGCCTATTGAATGCCAGTTGGTGCTCCCAAACCACTTGCACACGTTTTCAAATCCCCTGCGGGGCTGGGGGGTAGAAGGTCAGTCTGATAGCTTTTAAGTGAGAGCCGTGGAGAACCCCCAAACCACCCGGTTTGCCTTAAGACTGCTCCCCCTCAGCCCTTTCTGGTGTCACTACTGGCTGCAGCTGGCATCTGGGGGCTCCTGGGGGTGAGGCTTTTCTTTTTGGTTACTTCTAGGTCCCTGGTAGGACATGGGGAGCCCGCCCTGAGGACCCTTTCGGGGGGGGGGGGTTGCCTTTGTAATCTACCATTTTGGCTCCAGGCCGCAGCAGTAGGCTTCCTGATTGCATTTTGTTTTTGCTTTTCTAAAAATTTAACATTGAGAGCGAGAGAGGGGCAGAGAGAGAGAGGGAGACACAGAGTCTGAAGGAGGCTCCAGGCTCTGAGCTAACTGTTAGCACAGATCCCAATGTGGGGCTCAAACTCATGGACCATGAGACCATGACCTGAGCCAAAGTCAGATGCTTAACCAGCTGAGCCACCCAGGCTCCCCCTGGTTGCATTTTAAAATGTGCGAGGTGGTCGTCCGCCTAGGCTCTCTCCCTATTCCCTCCACCTCACCCTTCTTTTTGGCAGTTGCCCTGAAGGAGAGATTTTCAGAGCGTCCCTGCCGCCCTAGCGGCCGCTGGCCGGGAAGGATGCCTAGGGAGCAGTGGTGGTGTTGGCTGGAGCCCCAGCTGCTCTTCTGGGGTCATGTGGACGAAGTACCCCTCTCCCCACAGCCTGGGTATCTGGCAACGCTCGCTCAGAGGCTGCAGGAGGCTGTGACTGCTACCCTCCTAGCAGGCTTTTATCCCACATTTTCCCTCTGGCTTTCCAGCCCCCGCCCCCCGCCCCAGTGCTGCTTCCCAGAAAGAATCCCTGTCTCTCGTCATTAGGTTAGTTCCTGCTACACTATGTCAGACGTCAAAGCAGCAGACAGGAAGGTTGTAATTCCCTCTGCCCCCTACTCCAACAAGCGAAAGGAGAAAACGTAGAAAGCGAAAAGGAGAGAAGGTCAGGCAAAGGTCTGAGGAGGTGAGAGGATGCTCTTTCAAAACTCAGTTCCCTGAATATGAAGGCGACACAAGAAGGCACCCCCCGCCCCCGCTCCCTGTTAGAAATGTTCAGAATCTTCGGAACTAGTGTTGCTTTCAAGAAACACCCTAAAACTTGGCCCGCTTCTCTCTAAAAGCCAGTTTTTCCTAAGAGGATTTTCTCCGATGCTTCCTCCCCCGTGTGTGCTCTCTCCTGTTCTGACTCACGCCCACCGGCTTCCATTTATCTTTTTGCTGTGAAACAGGCAACACCTGTCCTATCATCAGTGGCTCCTGGAGCTCGCAGCGGCTGAACTTCCCTCGGAGCCTCCTGGAGGTCTCTCTGGGGTGCTCCCAGGAGTCCAGGCGGTCTGGGGCCCTGATACTCGAATTCTATGCCTATCTGAGCCCCAAGGTCCTGGAGTGAACTCCAGAACACAAGACCTGACCCATCTAAGATCCAAGATCTCAGACACAACAGCTCACTTCAGAAAAAACTCATCCTGGACTCTAAAATGGGCTCAGGGCAGTCCTGGAGTCACATGGCCCTCCCATGGTAGGGAAAAGTCGGCCAGCAGTGGCCCCAGGAAAAATATTAGCATCAAAACCAGGCGCTTGCTGGGCCGCCTGGGCGGCTCATTCAGTTAAGTGTTCCACTTTCAGCTCAGGTCATGATCTCAGGACTCATGAGTTCGAGCCCCACGGTGGGCTCTGTGCTGACAGCTTGGAGCCTGGAGCCTGCTTCGGATTCTGTGTCTCCCTTTTTCTCTGCCCCTGCCTCGCTCACACTCTGTCTGTCTCTCTCAAAAATAAACATTAAAAAAAATTACAGGGTGTTGTAGAAGTAGCCTGGCTTTGAGAGTGCAGATTGCCAAAATCTGTGTCCAGCACAAGTATCCAGGAGGCCCGGGGAAGCATGTGGAAGGGAAGGAGGCGGCCCCAGCCTCCTGGTTGATTGCCTTCCCCCTTCTCCACTTTACTTTTATGGTTCCCTCCAACCTCAGGTGCCCCCTGCTGGCTTTTCATCCCCACCAAAACTTTCCATCCTTCACACTGAGGCACAAATGACTGGCAACAGCAGGGAATGATTGTGCCTAAGAGCTTTCTCCCAGCCACCCTCTCAAGATAATTGTTGATAGAGAAAACTTCAATCATATGAAAACAGAATATAATCAACCCTCCATGTACCCATCACCCAGCCTTAACAATAGCCAATGTAGTTTCTTCTATACCCCCAACCCCACCCAGGGTCATTTTTTTAATACTTTTTAAAAAATTTTTTTATTTTTGAGGGAGATCTCTCCAGAGTCATTTTGAAGCAAATCCAAGATATTTCTTTTCAGGATGTTCCAGGATTTCTTATTTTTTTTTTTAAATTTTTTTTAACGTTTTATTTATTTTTGAGACAGAGAGAGACAGAGCATGAACAGGGGAGGGTCAGCGAGAGGGAGACACAGAATCTGAAACAGGCTCCAGGCTCTGAGCTGTCAGCACAGAGCCTGACGCGGGGCTCGAACTCACGGACCGCGAGATCATGACCTGAGCCGAAGTCGGCCGCCAACCGACTGAGCCACCCAGGCACCCCGTGCCGGGCTTTCTTAGACCTCAGTCTGACCATGTCACATGCTGGTGAAGAACCTTTGGTGGCATGAGAGAGGATCCAGCCTCCTTGGCGGGTTCGGCAAGGCTCTCTGCAATCGGATAGAGTCCATCTTTCCAACATCTATCTCTCTACTACCTGGAAGACCTGACCTCGCCACACCAAACACCATTTCCCCAAAGGCCACATTGTTTTCATCTATCACGTGATACAAGTCGTTAGACTTATCACCTTACACCCCCAGCTGAGGGGCCATCTTTTCTCTGTAGCTTTCCCTGAATTCCTGGATGGAGTCGATCAGGCCCTCCTCTGGGCTCTGATGGCACGCAGACACCTGTTTACAGCATTTATTTCTAATACAGAGGGATGTTGCTTATTCTAAGATAGACACTGTTCTAGGGGTTTTCTGAAAAAAACACTGATTTAACTCACATGGAACAACTCTCATGAGGTTAGAGATGGGAACAGTGAGGCATAGAGAGGTTTAGGTCACCAAGTAAGTGGCAGAGCTGTGGTTTTAAACACAGGCGGTCCGGTTTCTTAACCACCGTCTAAGGCTGCTTATTCTGTATTCGTCACATCCTTATCACCCTCTGCAAGCCACGAAGTCTCTGAGAACAGCGTCTGGGGCTTACTCTCCTTGGGACCACGGTTCTGAAGCCTGTATCTGGCATATTGCAGGCCTGAGCACCTATTGTTGAATGCAAGAATAAGCATAAATGGGACGCCTGGGTGGCTCAGTTGGGTAAGCATCCGACTCTTGATTCTGGCTCAGGTCATGGTCTCGTGGTTTGTGAATTCGAGCCCTGTGTTGGGTTCCACGCTGACAGTGTGGAGCCTGCTTGTGATTCTCTCTCTCTTCTCTCTCTCTACCCCTCCCATGTGTGCATGTTCTCTCCCTTTCTCTCTTTCAAATACACTTAAAAAAGAAAAAGTGTAAGGCACTCCTCCTGGTCATTTGGAGAAACTCCAAGGCATAACTCCTCCTAGAGCTATGGTCATAATTTCCATAGGATCAGGGTCTTAGACTAAACAGGATTCCCAATGTTTTTCCCCCCGACACCACTGTGGGTTATGGTGCACTCCCTTCATGGAAGGCTCCCTATGGCTCTCACCGGAGAGAGAGGTTGGAGTGGCAGCTGGACGAGGGCAGGTTTTACGTGTGGAATTTGAAGGCGGCAGGTGTTTCGGATATGCCCTTAGGGCGCAGCCTCTTGGCTGAGACACTGAGCTGGAGAGATAAGGCACTATGACAAAATTCTAGGCAACAGTCCGGGATGGAGGGAGCATTTCAGGATCCTGGGAACAGGGTCTTTCTCCCATCTCCCAGGCTCTTCTTGTTTTCTTTTAAGTTTGTTTATTTATTTTTGAGAGAGAGAGAGAGAGAGTGTGCGAGCAGGGGAGGGGCTGAGAGACAAGGGGACAGAGGATCTGAAGCAGTCTCTGTGCTGACAGCAGAGATCATGACCTGAGCCCAAGTCGGAAGCATAACTGACTGAGCCACCCAGGCGCCCCTCCCAGGCTCTTCTTAAAGCCATCCCTGAGTCAGGCCAACTGGAGAGTGACTAGCATTACTTTTCATGAGGAAAACATTTTTTTTTCTTTTTCCCTTAAGTCCAGTGGAACTATTACGGGGATTGATTGCACATTTGAGCGAATTCCTGTGGGGAGACAGGAAAGCGTGAATGTTTACAACCTCCTCTGACCTGATTCTATTTCAAGGACACGGGTCATTAGCTGCTGGCAACAGACTCAGCTGTATGCATACCTTCCAACAGTTTTGTTACCAAATTTGGGCCTTTTTTTTTTTTTTCTTGTCCTTGAGGGGATTGTTATTATTTACTGGAAATTCTATTATCAAATCCCAGCAGCAAAAACCTTTCTTTCCCTTCTACACAATTCTCACTAATTAGAAGCTGCCATTATTCACTGTCTGGCTATAACCTAACTAATGACCTAACTTAAACCTTTTCAACAAGAAGCGTCTTCTCACAGTCCTCTAGCAAAGACTATACACAGAACAAAAACCAGACCTTAAGATCCGGTTCTACTGGATCCTAGTGTGACCTCTGGAAAGTAGCACTGCCTCCTTAGCTCTCATTTTCCTCATTTATAGGTTGGGCTAGAATGTGGCAATTAGGTTTTTTCGTGCATGCCAATGGAACTGATTGGTAAAGGCTGCCTGGAATGCTTGGCTGAAAAATGTCGTGGGAAATGGTGCTGTGATTGCTTGTTGATGTCTGCTGTGAGTGAGAGAGCATGAGTGGCATAATTCACCAAGTGTTTGCCAACTCTGGGTTTGCAATGTCCGAGGTCTGTCCCTGTAGAAATACACAGAATGTGTTTAATGTGTGAGCTGGCCCTATGGGCAAGATGGATCAAGTAGGAGTTTAGTGTTTCAGAGTATTATTTGTAGGTATCGGTCACCAAAACCTCCAAAAGATGTGGGAATCCTGGGGGCCTTGGTGTACCCCAGAATTTTTTATGTCCTGGATGATCCTGACACCTAGAAATAGAGTTCCTCTTGATATGTTGTTACTAAGCATTTGGATCCCCAGGCCCTGGGGAAAATTGCTGAGTGAGGGTAGATGGGGGACTGAGATCAGCTATATCCCAGGAAGAGACAGGCTTTTTGATGGGTGTAGTGTGAGAGTATTGAGACAAACAATTAGGATTCCTGTTATCTGTAAGATTAGGCAGTGTCCAGATATCCTGTAAAGGACCCAGTGAAGACATCTTCTTAGTCTTAGGTTGTGTAACATCCCATGGGATGGGGAGGAGGGAGCCAGCATACTAAAAGCCTTCCATGATCCAGGCACTTTATGCAGTAATAACTCATTCTTTTCAACAACCCACGATTGCGGGGATGGGGGAGAGTAGGTAGAAATATGGTAGCATTATTTCATAGACAGGGAACTGGTAATGCAGAGCCACTGCGGAACCTTCAAGAGGTTGATCAGAGTCAGTTTTTCTGACAGTTCTGGACTCTGGTCATTATATCGAGACGTCTGTATGTTTGCTAATTGTCAATGTGTTTGGACCTTGGTATCTTGGTATTTGTGAAGAGGGAGTGTTTTTTTAAACACATTAATCATATGGGTGTTTGTAGGCCAATTGCTAATGTAAATAGTTGTGAAGGCATTTTTTTGTAATTTATTTTTTTTAAATATAATTCAATAAGGCTTAATAACAATTATGTGAAATATTTTCCTTTAACACATTAGTTAATCAAATGTGTACCACAATAGGTTTGTTGTTGTTGTTGTTTAAGTAGAGAGCTCTCATGATTTCAGTATTCTACAACTGTAAGCTGAGACTACAGTCAGGAACAAATTTAAAAAGTGGTATTACAAAAGCATAGGTTAGTAAAAAAACAAAACCAAACCAAAAACAGCAACAACCAAAAAACCTATTGCTGTGCTGTACAAAATCACACATTTTCACTGCCATAAATCTTACTGAGGCCAAACTTAGAAACTAATCCTCCTAAAAGATAAAGGCATTCTGGAAAAAAAAAAAATAACAGCAATTCCAGGGCATACTATGGCTTTTTCTTTGGCAACATAACCTCCAAAGAGTACAATCTATTATGGAATTGTAAATTTAAAAAATTGATGGAAAACTGAAATGTTCTTGGTGAAATTTAAATCTATAAAATTGTGCCGATCGAAACTGGGTTCAGTCAAAATAATGGGGAAGATACTGTTAAAAAACAACATTCAATGGAGTAAGTTTGGCTTTATTAAACAATTCATGAATCAGGCAACATCCCGTCTAGCAAGTACAGGGAAGCTCCCGCTGAGCTGAACAAGAGAAAGGTTTTTAAAAGCAGAGGGATGGCATTTTTTAAAAAAAAGGAATTTATCAGCAAGGAACACATTGTTTCAGCAAGGTGGCCCTCCTAAGGGTGGTGGAAGGGGTGTATTAGTAAATTCCCTAGTATTGGCCAGGAAATTTCATGGTGACTAGTTAAAGATTACATTCTTGAGGGGTTGAAACTGCAGTTAGGTTAAGGTATTAAGTCTTGGTCTAATGATTTAGGGCCATAACTTAAGTGGTGCTATTTTGGGTTTATGGTTTTCTTTTTAACAATTCCCAATAGCAACTAGAGTGGGTAGTAATTTTCATGTGGATTCAAAACTAAACTTTGCTGGTGAGTTGAGTTCCTATTTTAAAATTGATAACGAAAGCAATGTTTCTATGAAAATTTCAATAAAATACAGACAGAAACTGTTCTCTATAGACAAGTGATCAAGGATTTTAATCAACCTAATGAAAGCTGCCTGAAATCAGCCTTGCAGAAATTAGCATTAATGTCATTCTGATGAAAATATTTATATTCTCAAACGTAGATCAAAAATACCACCAGGGGCAGTAAACATCACTGTGCTGGACGCAGTGTTAAAATGTCTTGTGCCATTTTCCTAAATATAAAGCTGTTCCTAAATCCTCATCTCTGAGAAGTGGGATTCATTTTGGAAGGAAGATGAGAGGAAGAGTGGATTTCATGCTTTCCTTAGAGCTGAATGTTTGCCGTCAGCCCGTCAGCCTCACTGACAGAGAAAAAGGCCTTTCACTCCTCCTTGGGGGAGAGACCCAACCATCAGGACAATGCAATGGACGTTTATTACAGAGGTCACCTCAGAGCATGATTTTGGGCATGTGCTATTCCGTGGTTGTGGCTTGCAGAAATTCCTCCAGAGAATGGCCAAGCTTTGCCCAGGGACCCAGAGACTCAAGAGAGGCAGACAACTTAGACCCAGACTGTATTTGGTAAACTGCCCATCCATGTGAAAATGGGCTGAAGGAGGAGTCCCAAAGTTTAGCTTTAGTCATCTCTGTTCACACAGAAACCATTTGAAAAATGATGCCAAATGGATGGTAGGGTGTGTGTGTGTGTGTGTGTGCGTGTGAGACAGACAGACACACAGAGAAAGAGAGGGAGAGAGATAGAGAGATTGAGCGCTGAAAACGCAACCATTGGCTGAAGTGAAGTCACCTTGAGGTAGTGGACGAAATTCTACATGACAGAACTGTAATGGTTCTCAATCAGGGGCGATTTTGCCCCATCCCCTCCCTACCCCCAGGGTACATTTGTCAATGTCTGGAGACATTTTTGTTGTTGTTCCTTGAAACTTGTACCTAATGGGTAAAAGCCAGGGATACTGCTAACACATCCTATCATCCATAGGACAGCACCCACCAACAAATAATTTTCCTTCCCATGGGTCCATGGTGCCGAGGTTGAGAAATCCCATGATGGAGATACCAAAGACAGTCCGTAAATGCAGCTGGTGTGCATGTACTTTTTATGGAGATATTTAAGTTGAGGAATGCCACAAGAGGCCCAATACTTGATTGACGTTGGTGTTTTCACCCTAATGACTTGTGTGGTCCGTAATTGTAAATCCTGGGATTTGGTGTAATGGTGTAGCTAATGTAAAAACATAAAAAGCAATGCTTGAGAGCACAAATTTGGGTAATAGAAGGATTCAGATTCATTTTAATATTCTGACACCCACTGTATGACCTTGGACATGTTATTAACTATTTTGGGCCTCATACTTCTATCTGTAAAATGGGAATAATAGTGGAACCCAACCCAATGAGTTGTTAGGAGGATTAAATGGAATGTTGTATACAAAGCATTTAGCATTAGTGCAGACACATCCATTGTTAACAAAATGTTTGGATTTGATGTCAGAATAGACAAGAAAGTTATGAACAGAATGCAGAATCCAATTAAGCAATAGAATAGTTGAATATAATCCAAGGTATAGAAATCCAATATAATCCAAAGGTATAGAAAAACTGGCTGTAACTCAGGTGGGGCTACAAAGGTCACTTATTAAAACGAGGATACAGAGATGCAGAGCCTGCTTGGGATTCTCTCTCCTCTCCCTCTCTGTCTGCTGTTCCCTGACTCATGCTCTCTCTCTCTCCCTCCCCGAATAAATAAATAAATAAATAAATAAATAACATCTTTAAAAAAATAAAAAAAAGTAATGGTAATGATGTTCTTTGGATTGCAAAGTTAAACTCCAGCCGAAAGTCTTGGGCTTGGTGAGGAACAGGCTCTCCATGGACATGAAACAGAATTTGACTCAAAGTCTGAGTGCTACATGATTACCACTGGCTCCAGAAGAACCATCTAGTATGTAGGGATCATGTATCATGTTCCGAGGTCCACTCTCTAAATGATAAATAATGCTATTGTGATCCAGGCTCAGTCACCTTATCTTGCCAGAGATGGTAGTTCTGCTTATTCGCTGGGTGACTTTTTAAAGCCTGGGAAGGTGACATTAAAATACAGAGATAATAAAGTAAATCAAATTGAGCGCAGTAATATTTTGGTGTGGTTTAGGAATGGGTTTTATAAGCATTGGTATTTATATAGATTTTTAAATTTTTTTAATGTTTATTTATTTTGAGAGAGAGAGAGAGAGTGAGCACATGTGCAAGCCAGGGAGGGGCAAAAAGAGAGGGAGAGAGAGAATCCCAAGCAGGCTCTCCACTGTCAGTGCAGAGCCAACTTGGGGCTCAACGTCATGAACCCCAAGATCGTGACCTGAGCCGAAATCAAGAGCTGGCTGCTTAACCAACTCAGACACCCAGGCGCCCCTAATCATTGGGATATTTTGTATGTATTTGTGTTTTAAGATGTTTTAAATAAACCTGGCATATCAGATAATCGGATTTATATCTAATTTATATTAGACTTAGGATATTAAAGGTATAGATTTTTACTGTTTGTGAATAGTATTTAAATGTATAAGAAAACCTGGTTTATAATATTTCATTTGTTTGATATATTAGATTAATAACAGTTGCTGAAGTGCATAGTAAGGCTTTGTTTCTTAGGTTTGTAAGTCTGTCAGGCTTTTGGAGTATTTGAGAAAATTTGGTATGTTAAATGTATAACATTTTAAAAATGCCTGAGAGAATTTAATTCATAAGTGAGGTCAACTCTTTAGCATTTACTCTTTTAAACTTATCAGTTAATGGAGTATAATCAAAACAGTGTGAATTCTCATTTTTATATAAAATATTAGATTTATAACATGCTTCCAAATTGAACTTAAAGACTTAGAGAACACTAGGCTTTTAAATTTACAATTTCAATATGTTGGATTAATAAAAATCCAATTGTTAGAATAGTCTTTTCAGTGTACAAGGTTCGGTCAGATATTTGAAAGCTCAAATGACACCTGTAAGCTTTCAGTAAGCGGTAGTTATAATGAACGGTAGGTTCCGCTTGCCTTTTGTTCCTTTGAACCCCTGCAATGAAACTTCTATGGCTATGTATCTGTTTCTTGAGACCCTAGGGTCCTGATTAGCCGAACGTAAGGATTATTCCAAAAACGACACTTTTGCTTGAGTCAATAATTTTATTACTATTATTTTTCCACACTGAGGAGACTTACTTACATAAAGTGATACCCTAGGAGTTGATTACCAGTAGTAGAAGCACGAAGATGTGGGAAGTGTAACATGAACACAGAGAAGAAACACCCTTTATCAAGTGAAGTTCATGTGACAGAAACACATTGCTCCAAACAGCCTATGTACAAATAAATATAGCTTTCCGTCTATGTACAGACATATCCACAGAGAATACACTGACGCAAAATCTCCATATACCTCGTCATCCAGCGAAAATTGCGCATAATAAACAAAACACACAGAAAGTGCCGAAAATAATTTGGAAGTACAACAGTGGGTTTCTTGTTGGGGTAAAGACAGGGGATAAAACGCTTCTTTAAAACGGAGGCAGACAAAGGAAGCAGGAGATGACATCTATCCCTAAAAAGATCCTTTACAAAAATGGCATTCCGGTACTTTTAATGTAACCTGTCCAAAAAACAGTTTATGTGTTCTAGGGAAGATGTTGGGGTCAGCATCGACCACATTTCCTCTGTTTTACCACTGTGCAAAGAACAAAAGTATAATTGATCTTTCCTTCAGTGCAGGCAGCAACTTCACTAATCCAGAAAGGTAGCTTTTGCTACTCTTAATTTCTTCTGGTTCTTTGAGACTGCAGATTGCTAGGAGACAGAGGCTCTTGCTGCTGGAGTTTTTTCAAACCCGAGAAACCTGGGCTAGACGCAGGGCACAAATATGGACTTTGTGTGCAGGGTTCAACAAGGCTATATGTCAACAGAGCCTCTCTCTTCTGGTTGGAGTATCTGCCCTTTGAAGAAACTCTTCCGACCACAAAACAGTTCCTGACAAGAACATCATTGGCTCCAGGGCTAGATACTTGATCTTAGGGCAGATGGTCATTTAAGCATTAACTTGATGGGGTAGTTCAATTTAATGGACACATTTACTCTATATTGACAACTTAGGTTACTCAGGGTGAGTTATTTCTTGGCCACTGAGTGCTTTTTAAGTCATTCTTTTAGCTTTCACTCAAATTACATGGAAAGTTGTGATCAAGTGAAATATTAGTTTTTAGTTGTGGGGACTTTTGGGTACATAGGTAAGTGGTCTACCATACTGCTCAAAACTTGTGTATTTTAGAGGAATGGGAATGCGTGGTGAAGTCTGTTATTTTATATGTCCTCCCAAGGAAGGTAGATAACTTAGGCATAATAAATTATTGACAAGTTGTGTATCTATATTAGCCATTTTTATAAGGGAACTTCTTAGGTCCATCCTATATTTATACAAAAACTCAAACAAACTTTAAATTTCCCAGGTATATATTTGCTAATTATCCATTTCACTCTTCATGTGGGTGAACCTTGCTTTACGTAACAAATGGATTCCTGAAAAATAATAAATCTATAATTTAAAAAGAGAAACACTTTCAATATAGTCTCAGAACTCGCTATTTAAAGAAACTGTAACAAGCTACTTCCAAGATGAAGAATGCTGTTGTGAAATGAATAATTTCTTTTGTTTGCAAAGTTTCGTTAAAGTACACACCTAAAATTTATCAGATTAGGATTGTCTAGAGCAATAACTGTATGCAATAAAAAATAGAACAGATAAACTCCAATTTACAACAAACGATACAAAACAGGAATGACTCATGACTGCTTATTGATTGACTATATTCAGAAGCCCTGAATATATGTATTATTGGTATTTTATGGCTTTAATTAAGACAGTTGTCTCTTATGAAGTACTATAAAGTGCAATATTAAAAAATTAAAAACCCAAAAGGCATCCATCGTCCTTCAGTTTTATCCTGATGAGAAGAGTTGGAGATTCGTTTATTTAAATGGCAAGGAATTATCTATCCTTAATTCATGCATGTCATTTTATCCTTAAAATTATTCAATTCAGGGATTCAGGCTTAACTCATTCCTGTGTATGTGCATGTGACATGATTTTAAAAATTAGTATTCCCTTTCGGTTAGTGTGTTGAGTGTTTTAGAGAACTGTCAGTCCCAAGGCCTTAGATACTTACAGATCCATTATAAAGGAAAACGCAACCCAACCCTGTACGTGAGAATGGAGACGCAACTGCCCATCTTTTGGTGAACTGTAGCCCTTTTCCTGGGCCAGGATCCAACCAACAACCACACAATTCTGATCCAACCTCGCACACAAGGAAGGAAATGCACTGCAGTACTGGGTGATCAGAGGAGGTCCAACCATTTCTCCTATTTCCTATTTGAGTGAAAATGTGAATTCCTTTTGGTAAATCGATGCAGGTAGAGATTCTGAATGATCTCCAGTGGTGTCTCCCCCCACTCTGAGTTCTTTGTGAGTGTGGAATTATGACTTTAAAGCTGAGGCTCACGAGCGTGACCTCACCAGGCCTCATGATAATGCCGCACCCAGTGTTCACGCTTTTCTGGACGCTGGACAAATGCCTGCTAGTGCCTGTGGTATCAAGGCCTACTGGTGCTCTTAAGGTATTTCTGTGACTCTACTCTCTTATGGCTGTGAATTCTGTTCACATTTTAGTAGCAATCAGGAGGGATTCTCCCCCAGCCACCAAGCAGTCATCAATTACACAACACAAACTGTTTGGGGGCAGGGGTCCAGCATTTTTGGATATTCACATTTATGAGGAGATGGAGAAAACGGTCCTTAGAGTTGTGCCAAGCGCAAGCAAACTGGGGAGCTCGGTGGTAAGGGGAGGGAGTGCTGGGTCGAACCTGGACTTGAAAACCGGAAGTTGTGTTAGGAACAAACAGACATAGACTCAACCAGGCCAAGTGGAGAGCGGGTCGCAGTAGGAATGATGGCTATTCAAATGCATTGGGGCAGGCTGAGAAATGCACTGGCTTCATCTAAATGTCTTGGAGAAAAGATACAGAAGTGATAGGGAACACGAGATCAATGTGAATTAGCAATGAAATATGACTTTCTCAAAGTAAGAGTAACAGAGGGTCCACAAAAAGGGAGTGAAGCATTAGGTTTGAGGCTGTAATTCAGCCCTGTTCAGACCTACTTGTGTCATGATTAGTCATAGGTTCTATAATTTAGGAGCAAAATAAAGCATTTACAAAGGCTTCGTAGAGAAGAAGTGTAAGAGGGTTAGGAAATTAGGACTCTGACAGAAAACTCTAAAAATACTTTCGATGAAAACAGATCAAGGGTCACATAGTGGAGACTCCCAACTATGTCAGGGGTACACAGTGAAGAATGCCCAGATGCAGTTCCTTTCTGCCCCAAAGAAAAGACATAGGTTAACCCTAGCCTAACCAGTTGATGACTTAACCTGCTGGTTGTTAATGTTAACAGTTGATGAAACCGGTTTCCACCAGAAACTTTGATGCTAGGACCCCTCTCCTATGAAAGAACTGTCCTTTTAGCTAGGGTGATAGGTTGGACAAACTCTCTTAACAGAATTAAATCTTTGGCAAACTCAATGTGTATTCCACGGAACTCTTTCAGATTTAGGTATTTATGTGTTTTAAAAAAATTCTTTAAGGTTTTCCAGTCTGTCAACCAATCATTTCGTGAAAGTTCTTTGGCTTAATTTGGTGGTTCCGCACAGTCTCCCTTGTACACTAATTTGAACATCGTTGTCTCTAATTATAGGCTCATTTTTGTCTCTAAAAACCTGGCTGACTTGAGGGTTCACTTGTTTCTAGCTCTTTCTTTTTCTTTTTTTTTCTAGAGAAAACCTTCACTCATCAGATGAAAGACCACTGTGGAGTTCAGGTGATTCTGAGCAAGGCTGATCCCCTCTAGGTGAGGAAGGCATGTAAAATGGCAGCACAGTGTTTGGAGGGCGGTGTCTGGGTGGAAAGATGTCTTACTTCCATACCAGGTATGAATGCACCTTTGATTTGTACAGATGCCTAAATTCTGCTTGTGATCACAGCCTATGCAGTTTCAAAGCCCTGTTGCAACAAACACTGTGGTGTTGTAATGATAAGTAATAGAGTTTAGCTGGTGGTGAGCGTGTCTTTATTGCTTTTCTTGTTTGCTACATAGTTCAAAGAATATGGAGCTGTGAAATTAAAAAAGAGACCCAAAGAGATAGAGGCAAGGAGCTAAGCTTAAATAGACAGTGGAGCAGGGGCACATTACCAAAGCCTTCTTGAGAAGAGAAAATATTTTTATCTGGGACTCTATGCAGATTCTTGTAATTGGCTGGAAAAAGCCTGAAATTTATGATTTTATTTTTATTTAAAGTTTATTTTTACTTATTTTGAGAGAGAGCAAGTGGGGTAGAGGCAGACACAGAGGGAGAGAGAGAATCCCAGGCAGGCTGTGTGCCATTAGCACAGAGTCCGATATGGGATTCGAACTCACAAATGTGAGATCATGACCTGAGCCAAAGTTGGATGCTTAACTGACTGAGCCACCCAGGCACCCCTGTAATTATTTTAAATTACATTGGGACATATATCAATGTGACACTCTTCTCTTGGGTATCGTAGTAAATTAATTTTTCCTTTCTTCCTTTTCCTTATGCTTCATTTTTGCACTGATTCTCTTTTAATGGCAAGCTCTTTCTTACTAATTAAAGACAATATTGCTGAGGGAGGTTCAGGAATTGAGGACGTGTCTTTTAACAATATTAAGCCAGGTGGTTACGTTAGATCTGGCTTAGCAAGAATGAGCATTAGCTTCTGTATCAAGCCTTCAGGAGATAGCTGATTTCCCCCAGAAATCACCCTGAGGACAGTTATCCTTTATTTTTTCTGGAATAGAGCTGCCATTTATAATATGGCCACTGAATTACTGGAGTAGCAACCTGCCCCGGTGCATCCTCATAATCTTGTGTGTGCATGTGCGCGCGCATGTGTGTGTGTTGGTAGGTGTAGGGAAGAAAGCATCCCGAAGTTTCCTGAAATGCTTGCATTCAGATGGGTCATCAGACTCGTTGCGTGTTCCAACCCAGGAATTTCAGCTGAGCATTTAACGCAAGTCCCATCTCTCCAACTGCCTCTCTGGCCAGCAGCTCTCTATCTGTTGTCATTTCCTTGGCCAGCTCTCGGTTAAGGTGGTGTGGGAGGGGGGCTTCCCTTACAGCTCATCTCCCATCTCCCTGCTGCAGAGGAGTGAAAGAGCTGTGAGCTTTGGTGGGGAGTTTGCCAACCCTCTCCCTGCCCAGGAATGGATGTACATTAATATTATCAAATGTCTCATCAGTGAGGCAGCTGTGTTTTGCTGAAAGGCCTCCAAACCACCTGATTCATGTCTTTCCTAGAAAATAAATTATAATGGCCCCTGTCAGGTGACACCTGTTAGAAGCCTTACAAAGCATTTTCCCTGAATATGAATCAGTCCCTGCCTCTTTTTATAATCTTCTGGGCAAGGCTCTAGCATAGGCTGCTGCATCTGCTAAATTGATAAACAGCCCTACCCCTTAGACTGTGCACATGGACTGTGTCTTCCCGATCTGTCACCGCTGGTCTTAGCTTAGGTCCTGGAGCACTGCATAAACACCATCTAATCTCCAGCTTCAATTCTTCACGAGTTAGTCATGATCAGAGGGCAGCTGGATTTAGCACGGGCATTTCCAGATGCACTTTAGAAGGTTCTATCTGGGCATTCTCAGTTTGAGCCAGGTTGCTCTCCTGTGCAGGTGCTGCCAACAGCGACAGGGGAGGTGACAGCAAACAATACCTGCTTGGTTTGCTGTGGCTAAATGGAACCATTTTGGTACAGCTTGTTTATTTGTTTTTAAATGTTTATTTTTGAGAGAGCGTGCATGCGAGTGCATGTGTGTGAGTGAGGGAGGGTTAGAGAGAGAGGGAGAGAGAGAGAATCCCAAGCAGGCTCTGGGCTGTCAGTGCTGAGCACAACACAGGGCTTGATCCCCAAAGCCATGAGATCATGTCCTGAGCGGAAATCAAGAGTCAGATGCTTAACTGACTGAGCCCCCCAGGTCCCCCAGCTTGTATATTTTGGATTGAGAAGAAGTTGGCTTTGGAATTTTTGATATTACTTTATATACCTTGCTACAAGAAAGTAAAGAAAATCTAGGGTCTAAGTTTTTCTGTTGTGTATTCTTTGCCTCTACATCAGCATGAGGGGTATGTATGGCTGGCCATTTCCATAGGCTGTATGTAACTGTATACTCTTGAGGTGGGAAAATATATGGGAAGGGAGCGTATGTGTAGGTTCGCATGTACACGTGCACAGAACAAGTCTTACAAGATCAGGAAGAAATGTTCCCTTTGGGTGTTGGTATGCGTGACTTTCCTTTTCCTTCACTATGACAAACTTGATGTGCCCTGCTTTTGAATCCTGAAGGTGACTGGGTCAGAGGCTGATGACGTAAATGACGACGTGACTGTGTACGTATAGACGTGGCATAAAGACGTATTTATATAAGTATATGCATAGACATGCAGGGGAAGTGTTGGAGGTGACCTGCTCAGGAAAGTTCTTTCTCATAATTACGTTAGTGGTTTGATTGTTTTTAAAGATTCACTGTTGCATTCTATACACTGCTCTCTGGATTTGTCCCGGCCCAACACATCACCCCACAGACACATGCTTGGGTCAGGCAGTGGCAGGGGAAGGGTGCCTGCACACCAGCCAGCCAGGGAACACTGCTTGTCGTACATTGTGCTCAGTGCATGTCACAGGGGTGGGAATGGGCTGGGAAGCATGGTCTTTTCAAGTGCAACTTCTCATCAATGACCACAACACCTCCCCTGGAATGGAGCCCCAAACAAGTAAAATGCTCTGTGGCTGCCTGGATGGGTCTTCACTGTGAGCTGGGAATGAATGGGAGGGAGTGAGGAGGCAGGGGACATTAGTAAGTGCCGGCCCAAGAACAGGGCCGCGGTGGGTCTCCCTTGTCCTTTTTGGCTTCACATAGTTTATGTGCAGTTGAGTTACAGTCCCCTACTCAAACCTTCTTTTGAATAACAGACCACCCAATAAAACGTAACTCACGCAAGGACCCAGTTTGCTCCCCTTCAAGTAATGCACAGGGAAACCAACCACAGTTTTGAACAAGAAGTTCACTCACCCATTCTCTTTCACCCTAAGGAAATAGCACAAATTCCTGCCTCAATACAACATCCTGCCCTTGATGAAGGAGACGCAGGTTTTTCTGACACAACTGAACACCTGACTTGGCAAAGTTGGAGAGACTCGAAGTCTCGCCTCCTGCGTGGCAGCCATCTTGACTTCTTGTTTTTCCCACGTGAGCCTCCACTCAGAAGTGCTTTTTGCTTGGGGGCGAAGAGCCATGAGGGACACTGCCTGTTACTGCCACGCTCTGTGGAGTGAGCTGGGGTTCTGTGGAAGGAATACTGAGCCTGATCTGGGGCTGTCAGGTCTCCCTTCCTCTCTATTTGGTTGTGAGTTCTGCATCCTGTCTCCCTGTGTTAGGAGGTATGTGCTCACGACAGGATCATAGCAGGTATCAGGGACACAGTAAACCGGAGACAAGAACACATGTCATGTGTGGTGTGTCCCAGCTGAGATGGAAGGTGGGTACAGAATAATGGGCCATCCTCTACTTTCTTTTTCAACTGATTATAAGGAAAGCATGACGTGGAGACATGAAAATCTATATTTTCTCATTGATTTCACTTTGCCTTTTCTTCCCCCTGACGGTTTTATTTTCTATTGACACAGATCTGAGAAATCATACAAGGTATCAAACAGAATTTGGGGGCATGGAGTGAACGAAATGAAAATGTCACGTGAATGCTGGCAAAATCAGGAGATCAAAACCTTGGAGTGACTGGCTTGAGGCCAGCGTGAAGACGTCTTCGGTGGACTCTCTAAGCCAGCAAGAGTCCCACGTAGGGTCTCGATGGAGGGAGAAACACAGGTTTTGCCTGGGCTCTACCCACCCCCTCATCCTGGCACCGCTAAACATAGGCCTCAGAAACCTTCCTCAGTGCACGGGGTGCACAGATGCCTTTCCAAACATCTCTAAGCTGCCTCGACCCAAGCACTATAGATCAGATTGTTTATTTCTATTGCAGGAATAATAATTTATTTAGACACTGAAGCCCTTTGTGAACCGCACTGGAAGATGCTTTAAAGAACCATGCCCTTATATTCCCATTAGGTGGCAAGTTCCATTGAGCCCCTCTACTGGATGATATTTCTTATCACCTGTCCCAGGCTCTCTTGGCAGGCATTTTGATGATATGTGAGCCCTTAGCATCAAAATACACCTAAATGACAATCACAGTTAAATCTGTCCCCCCCCTTTTGATGATAATGGGACATGCATTAGAACAGTATAGGTTCAGTTTATATAGTCTTGTTGTCCTAGGAGAGCACTAATTTGGTTTGCAGTTACATTTTCTACTTGCATGCTGGGGCAATATATATAAAAAACTCCAAAAAACCCCAACCCTGGTAACCTCTCCCCTGCCTCCAAAGCAATATCCACCCAGTCTGGGTTTTACCTCTGTCTGTCCCAAGTGGCCCCATGGGTTTTGGTCAGCGTGCCCAGCAGGGGTGGGCAAATAGTTTTCACTGTTTGGCTGGTGGGAATGTTTTGGAAGTCTCAGCTCAGGGTCCCTACAGACCCTCTCCACCAAGCCCTCCCTCCTGCAACATATTCCTCTAAAACATCCACGTTGCCCGGCAGGATCCCAATAAGTCCAAGGTAGGCTGAAGGTCACAGCAATGATTCTATTAGTTTACCTCTTGTACTTAAGAGGTAAAGCTCAGACTGAAGGCTGATGCCCCTCTTCAAATAGGTGCTATAAATATACTAGAGCTATCCCTGAAAAGATGCATTTGTATTTATATATATATGTGATGATTTTATATATATATATATAAAATTTATATATATATATAAAATTTTTCTTTCTTTCTGTTTGTATACAGGTATGTATGACTCTATAGGTATGAAAGGAGAGGTATAATACAGGAGCAGGCGGGGGTATGTTCATATGCATCTATTTATAATTTGTATATTTTGTATGTGTATATAGAGAGAGCCTCTGTCATTGTTTGCATCATTACAATGAATGTACCTCCGACCAGCGAGGAGTACCTGTCAGTGGTGAATCGGAGAGAAGCCCCAAAATGGACGGTTCTTGTGTGGAGCTGTTTCAGTAGGCAAGGTTGGCAGCAGCTCGTGAAATGAGTGGGCCCAGCGTAAATCCATCCATCCTCAAATCCGCTAGTGAGGGACGCTCTGAAATGCCCACGGCTGTGTGCCAGCTGCCTCTTCTGGAGAGGTCAAGGAGCCTAGAACCCAGGGCAGGGAGGGGCCATCCACGCTGTTGGTTCAGGATATGGCTTTTCCTACTAGATGGAGACAGGGCACACAAGAATTCTGTCTTCTAGGAGGACGCTGACCACCAGGAACACAAAGTAGAGGCCGAACATGATGAAGCCCAGCACTTTGTTCATCCGCCATTTGCAGAGGGCAATGGAGAGGATGACGAAGAGCAGCATGATGAAGAGGAGGACAATGGCACAGAAGAGGCCATTGCTGCTGACAGCCACTGGTTGGAACCTGTGAATGATGGTATATAGGAGCCAGGGCAGTGGAAGCCTGTGAGGAAAGACGGGGGTAGCAGTCAGACACGATGAAGAAGGCACAGGACACAGCATCAGCTTCCTGGAATCCATAATCTGAAAAGGGTGTCTTTTTGGGTTCACTATGCCTTGTGTGCGGTTGGCCCAGGAAATCACATAAGGAAGTCACGTGAACTTCAGAAACCTGTATCTACTTCCTGACTGAATTAGGGAGAAGAGGGAATTTGTTCTATAGCTGAGTAAGCTCGGAGCTGTGACCACTGCGGGTGATTTCTGGATGTGATCTGAAATAATTGGGTGTTTTTTCCTAGTTAGATTCAAATTGCTCTCAGCCCCGGAAAAGGTGGACTGGAAGATCTGTACAGGGCAGGAGAAGGAAAATACAAATGGAGAAAAGGCATAGACATCAGTGGTGAAAATGGCAACATTATTTTTAGGAATGGAGACAGAGAATAGCACTGACTCAACTGATCTAACGCAAGTGAAAAATGATACATGATACAATATAGCTGTCTGAGGTTTATTCTGGAAAAGATGGGACAACCGTTTCACTAAGAAGTGGTCTTCCTGAAATATTTGAGGAAGACGGTTTCTTACATTTGTGATGTGATTTTTAAAAAGGTGTTTTCTCCCTTGGCATTTGACTTTTAAAAATCTGGTAACATCTTTTGTTTTCTATCCAGAGTGGCAACTCTGGAAGACATCAGAAAAGCTAATGGCCAGGTGCAACCCTGAGAGTGAGTTAGGACTCTGAGCAAGAGAAAAATGGCCGAAAACATGGGACTCATGTTGCCTGGGCCTCTCCAGGTGGCCGAGTGAGACGCAGTTCTATCCATTGAGCCTAATGATGGAACGTTGGCTGGGGAAACAAGGACCCAGCCACCCAGCTGGGTGAGGCTGCTGCAGAGCCTTAGCCTTTGGCTAAGGGAGATTCAGTTTTGGCCTGACCTCAGGAATATGGAAGAAGAGGTGAAACACAACATTCTCCAAGGGAAAAGAAGATATCTTGAGAGAAATAATGAGATGAAAGGGGTAGTGAGTTTACACATCTGGTCTCCTCAGTTGGAGAGAGCATGTGAAGGCAGAGCCCACGAGTTGTGTAACTTTGAATACCCAGGGCCTGGCGCATGCAGGCCCCCATCTGGGTACATATGTTAACCTGGGCCAAGGTGAAGTGATCGATACAACCGCCCCACAGTAGTCAGTAGAGGTGGTTTGCCCACTACAGCCTGGTTTGGAGGTGCTCACTTTACGGAGATGTCAGAAGGGGAGGGGCTCCACAGGCCAGCTCAGGGAACATGGTGCGGTTCCAGCTTTCGGCAGGAGGGGGCAGCCCTGGCATCCTCCCGTCAGTGATGGAAAGTCAGGAAAAGTGGGAGTGGGGGTGTGTGTGTTGGGTGGAGTGCTCAAAAATGAAAACCCCCACTAGGGACTTGTTCTGGGGAGCGCTTCTTCCACCCCTGCATTCTCTTAGGAAGAAAAAGACCAAAGCCATCGTATTCTTATTAAGCGAGACATGCACACATATACACCCAGTTCCCGTGAAGTTGTGCTTGATGGCACTACAAATAGGTAGAAGCCCTTTGTAGTAAAAAATTACATTTTGTTCATGCCTTTTGACCGATAGATTCTATCGCCAGGGATCAAGCATAAGAAATATTTGAAAGGCAGATATAACTTCATGCAGAAAAATGATCATTTCAGTGTTGTTTTGAGGAGTGAAAAATTTAATCTCCAATAACAAAAAACTAGTTAAATAGCGAACTATTAAGCCAAGTTAATGTTATGTAGCCATTAAAAACCATACGCTTATAATGATGTAGGCAAATACTCATGATATGATTCTACGGTTAAAATGAAGGATGCACATAAAAATGGCAATGCATTTTCAGCAATGTAAACTATACATGGACTAAAGCAGGGTGGTGAATGATCATTGATTTTTATTTATGCTCTATATATATGTATTTACTCAGTCCTTTACCATGAGTGTATATTAATATTATAAGCATGGAGAAAATGCCAATAAGACTATGAAATACCTTTTATATTCAATATATTGCTAACAAGTTCATAAATTGGTATAAAGTCTTGAGAAAGGACTTTTTTAAAAATACACATCAACAGCCATTAAAATGCTCATAATCTTTAATTCATTAGTTTATCCTAATAAAAATAGCTGAAAGATATTTTCTGCATAAAGGTCTTCATGAAAACACCCATCATAGCAGAAAACTGGAAAAAACAAAAAAATAATGGCTAAACTGAAAACCAACAAGATGAAATATTGTGAAGTGATAAAATGTTATTTATGAGGGTTATAAAAGAACCTAGAAAAATAGCTGATTTACTAATTGAATAAGAGATGCCTACTTTGTGCCAGGCATAAATGGCTTTGAAATAGAAAAACAAAAGCCCTCCAAAAGGACAAAACTGAATATTGACTTGGAAAACTTTGTAAAATACTTGGAAGAGAACATACAAAAATTAAATGTTGCTTCTGGGTAGTAGGGTTAGGTGGTATCTTGCAACCTTCATCTAACCTGTTACTATACATCCAATTTAAGAACAGTGAACAAAGACATCTTGCAATTCCCTAGACTACTTATTTTTCAAAAACATGACAAAAACGTCCTATAATTTTTCCCTACTTGTAAGATTTTCTCCCTTTGTACTTACTATAGCACATCTTATTTTCCTTCTTAGAAGAGACTGATCAAGAAAACTAGTCTAAATGTGTAAGCAGCGGAACTAAGAAACACTTTCTACTAGAGACGCCCTTCCTTTAAAACATACACCTTTTAAGGCATTCGTCACACATACATTCATTCAGTCTGCAAACGTCTGTCAAGGCACCACCATGCATTAGGCATCGTATTAGGCTTTGGGGAGCTGTTGCTCTTGACCAGTTCACAGTCTAGTGGGCAGACTGATAAACGTGACCATGACAAGAGTACGATGTTCAGAGAGTACACAGGAGCAGGAGTCCCCTGGTCAGGCCCAAGGGAATGAGGAAAGCTGAGATTTGAGTTGACATTGGTAGGGTAAGTTGGAGTTTTCCAGGCAGACAAGCAGGGACGAATCTCATGTGAGAGGGGCCTGCAAAGGAAGGAAATAATGGCAGCAGAGGGCACCTTTGGAATTCAAAGGTGGTTAAGACAGGGGAAGCTCAGGGCAGGGTTTAATGCAGACAGTGTTGTGGCTGAGAGACACTCTGTCCAAACCCCAGCTGTCTCACTTACTAGCTTTGTGAACTCTGTGCTTTTCAGCTGCCTGGCCTGAAAAATGGGGGATCATCATACATATGTCACAGGATCATTGTCTGGCTTAGGTGGATAAAAATGTACTTACAGTGCACAAAGCAGACACTGAGTGAAAAACACAGGTAATGCAAAGGTACAAGAGAGAACGATATTCAAGACGTTCAGTGAAACAGCAGATCCATTTTAGTGAGTTTCTAAATTCAAGTGTCAAGAGCCCAGTTCTGGGAACAGAAGGAAAACACCCCAATGTCTTACCTTCTCAGGGGTTCTCTCTCATTCAGGGTTATGCATCAGACTACTTTTACTTCTGACAAGTTAAATGACATGACAGAGATAAGAGCATCCCACCCCAATCTGATCCGCTTTAGAGATTATTCATATTGAGAACTACCATTTGCTTAACCATAAGAACAGATCTCATCTTCTGACTTTCAAAAAACTTAGAATATCTTTATCAGCAGCATACATAAATGATAACGCCAAACCTGCCAGCATTTTCCAAAGAAGGAGATGGGATATTTTTGCTTGTTCCAATCTGTTTTATAATCCAAATCTCATCCGAGGCTGGTGGGGACTTTAATTAGAATTAGGATATGGGAAAAAATGTAGTAAAACTATCTCCGTCATACCTGAATGCTGAATATTCATAACTTGTAGCCAACGCTGTTATATAAGCAAAATTCTTAAAGTATTTCTTACAACATCCACTTTATACTTGGTGTGTGTTTCTGCCTATCTAGGGATAACTTATTCTTCATTAAGGTCTCTGAAAATTGAAAATGGAGTTAGGGAACTTGAATGGTACTCCCATTACTTTCTACTGGTATTGGTTAGTTTTGGGCTCAAAGATCCCGGTTTTATCTCCACAGCCTCTCAGAGGACAAAGACAGCAATTGAGCTGGTGTGTGCACCTTCATAAAACTATCTCTACTCACCCTACAGTGATGTCAAAAATGTTGCTTCCAACAGAGCTGGACACAGCCATGTCCCCAAGCCCTTTCCGGGCCACTATGACACTGGTGATAAGATCAGGGATGGAGGTTCCAGCAGCCAAGATGGTCAGGCCCATAATCTCTTCACTAATGCCAATTGTCTCTCCAACCTAAATGTAATGGCAGGGACACATGTGAGTGTCTGAAGTCACCAAACCATCAAACCCACATTTCAGTGCAACTCCCTTCTGATGAATTCCTATCCATGCTGTGCAGAGTGATGAGATGATAAAAAAGAGTAAGCCACAATCACTGCCATAGAGGAGTTCACACTTTAATCATATTTAGACCCAAGAGATCAGGAATTTTCACACCAGGGTTAAACAGATAATCTCAAGAAAGAGCTATAGAGGGCTTGAGTGCAGTCATTATATGGTATCTAATAATTCTGTGCAAGGGAGGCAGAAGAGAGTTATAAAAGCCAACTGGCCATTGGCTCCAGAGGCCAGGGGCTGACAATGGTACCAAATCCTGTAGCGATTTGCCTTTGGATTAACAACTGAAGGTTAAGGACTGACATCCAGGGTTCCCATTTTTCTTTGACATCTCCTAGTGTCTGTAACCCACTCTTGAACACTTTCAGACTATTACTTCCATGGGAAACTTGATTTGGGGTGTTTTGGGGCTTGGTAACACACAACTGTAAATCAGGAAGGCAACTGTGGAGAAACCATCAGTTACAGAATCAGAAGTCCAAGACCCGGCTCTGGCATTTGTTAAGAATTTAACCCATCATTAACTTAACCAATTGTATAATGTCTTCAATCCTTGCTTTCTTATGCTTAAAGCGGGGATGATAGTACCTACCTTACAAAGTGGTTGGGAGGACTAAGTGATCATTTGTGGAAAATCCCTTTGCAAATAGTACATCATTACTGAAAAATGATGGGGGATGGTTATTATGTTTTATTCTGGTCTTTGCCTTTTAACACTGATGAAGTCTATTTTGGACAGTTGGTCTAGTCCCAGATGGAGGCTCCTACATCCTCTTGAGCAAATTTTTTTGTCTTCCCGGGACTTTTAAAAGCTCTATGTATTTTCTGGAGTTGGTGAACTGCAGTTCTGAAAACTTTTAAGATAGTGCCTTCAGTTTGGTTTTCAATGGCCTACTCTATGACATTCATCATTTTTTGAAAAAAATGCAGAAGGCCAGAGTAGCATGAAAGGATAAGGGTTTTTAGGGAATAGAATAAATTCATTTATTTCTTTAAAAAATTTTTTTTAACGTTTATTATTTATTTTTGAGAGAGAGGAAAAGACAGAGCACGAGCAGGGGAGGGGCAGAGAGAGAGGGAGACACAGAATCTGAAGCAGGCTCCAGGCTGTCAGCACAGAGCGTGACGTGGGGCTCAAACCCATGAACTTTGAGATCATGACCTGAGCGGAAGTTGGACGTTTAACTGACTGAACCACCCAGGTGACCCTTTCTTTCTTTTTTAAAAGTTTTATTCAAATAATCTCTACATCCAACATGGGGCTTGAACTCATGACCCCGAGATCAAGGGTTGCATACTCTTTTGACTGAGCTAGCCAGGCGCCCCTAGGATATACTCATTTCAAAATACCTTTTGTGATTTGTAAGTAATAGCTTAGTTTCCATGAACTTAAAAGCATAGTTGGGAGCTATTTTTGTTTTGGTGGTCACGCCTGCTCTAGAGCCTGGCTAGCTGAACTAGTTTATCCTGACCTCACAGAGCAAAGATTCACTGCTCTCCATCAGAAAGGAGGTTCCATGCAAGCAGAATTCCTACTTTGATCACTACGGTCTCCTTAATCCACAGAACATAGCCTGTATTTAGTAGTCTCTCAATACCTATTTGCTGAATAAATAAATCCATCTACGTACTTAGGTGATTTCCCTAGCGTGTTTTCTGCTAATTCTCCTAGAAAAAAATTAAGTAAGAGTTCTACACAGGAGTGCCCTATTTGAGCAAAACTCTCCTTGCTGACCTATTTTTTGAGTTAGATCTTGAGTGAAACATTTTCAAAGACTGTGAAGATGCTGAGTCAATGGTTGTCACCCCCCAATAAACAGGGTGATTCTCTGAGGGAGTTCTAAAGCAGTGGCTATTTTAAAGCAACGTTTATATTTGGAGTTTGAATGACTCCACAGGCAGAAAAAATGCAGAAACTGCAGAGGGGTGGTATGGTAGTGTGGTTAAGAGTGATGGCTTGGATGGATAGAAGGACACATGGGTGCAAATCCTAGCCTGCCGCTTCTAGTACGTGGTAGCCAACTTTCCTGAGCCTCGGTTTTTCTCACGTGTAGAATGGGGATTATAACATCCAACCCTCAGAGTCGTTGTGATGATTATATGTGATGACGCATACAGAGCAAATGGCAAGGGTCAGGTATCAAGTAAATATTCAGTAACTATCAGCTATGATAACTCAGGCACTACTCCTCTCCCTCTCCAACTTATCAGCCTGCAGCCATTGGGCTCTGGCTCTGGGCTCTTCAGACAGAAGCTGGTTTAGTAGGCATCAGTCCATAATGTGAGAAATCATGAGAATAACGAAGACTTTTTATTGTACGTCACACTCTTGATGAATCTGCATGGCTGTAGAAACACTTTTGCTGTCTGACAACGCGTCTTCATAGGCACGTTTTAAGAACATTTCACTGACTTTGGTTTTCCATTAGCAAGAGGCAGGATGATAGGCACGGTGCGTAGATGGGACAGCACTGATCAAATTGGCATCATCAGAGAAGTTTAGAGCTAGAAAGGACATCAGCAGTCTGTTGGGAATTCCTTTGTTTTCCAATCGAAATAAACGATGGGGCCACTCAGAATCCATATCCAGTGCTGCTCTGAACATGGCATGATGTAGTTCCTTATCTTGGTTTCAGGAGCCAATGTCACATTGGCTAAATGAGACACAGGGTCGTATTGACCCTTAGAATTAACTTCTCCTATTAGATGCAGGATGGATTTTAACCACGTTTTCATCACTCAGGACATTTACTAATTTCATGATACAAAAAGAATAAAAAGTAATGAAAACTAAGGGGAAATATGCATAAAGCATTTAACATAAGGAGCATCTATTTTTGGCCAAACAGTAGATAAATAAAGATATTAAATAGCATTTATTGTTGGTAAGGCTGTGGATAACAAAACAGTTGAGCACCAAATGGTGTATTTGTTATCTTTATGGCTTTTATAGCTCAAAAAATTCTGTACAAACAGCAGAATTAGAGCCAAACTTCTTAGAACAGAATGTGCTATTTTGATCGGATGTCTGGATGTCTTAAAAGAGAAAAGCATTTCTATAGGAGAAAAGACAGAGAAACTTCTCATTCATTACTAGAAAGTAAGGTTTCTCTTTATGCACTTTATATTTCTGGGCCCTTTTGGTAATACTATTCTAGGCATTGTGTTTGCATTTTTCTACAAGAATGAAAAGGAAGCAAGAGTATGGAATTAAGATAATCATTAAAAAGTTAGAAAAAGATGAAATATCCAGAAAATAAGAGAGAATAAAATCCACTTTTTTATCAGTACATTAAAGAATGAAAATAGTTACAGAATGAAAAGCCATTACATGTTATAAATGGCAAAGAGTCCTTCTAGCCTGGAAATCTGGAGGCTGAGGCTCATCTTCTACAAAGATTTCTATGCAGTTTTGGTGGCAAATGACTTTCAAAGAATGTGGAAAATCATGACTTTGGGCCACGTAGAACTTCTTTGAGGATCAACAATGTTTTGGAAATATCCTGGAAGAATAATCTGAAGTCAAACATCATAAAATAACCAGGGTAGGAATAATATAAATATCTTGTAGGAATAATAGTGGGTATATTAGCTGACATTTCCAGCAGATTTTTTTCAATGATGTTGTATGTTCTTTTTTTTTTTTTTTTAATTAAGGGTAAATTTTATATAGAAAAAACTCAATTTTTATTCAGTAAAACTCACCCTTTAAGAATAGTTCTGTGAGTTTTTTTTAAGTTTATTTATTTATTTTGAGAGAGAGAGTGCAGATGCGAGTGGGGGAGGGGTAGAGAGAGGGAGAGAATCCCAAGCAAGCTCTGTGCTGATAGCGGGAGTTGGAAGTCCTATTTCTCCACATCCTCATCAACGTATGTCTGTGTTTTTAATTATAGCCATCCTAATGATTGTGAAGTGGTATCTTGTGTTTATTTCTAGATAACTCTATTGAGATATAATTCACATAACTTAAAACTCATCTACTTAAAGTGTGTATTCAATATCCTAGTATACTTATAGACTTGAATAGCTTCTCACCATAATTTAAAATTAGAACTTTTTCTTCATCCCAGGAAGAAACCCCGTACCCATTAGCATACCCATTTCCCTCCAACCTCCCCAACCCTAGGCAACCATTAACTACTTTCTGTCTCTATAGATTTGCTTATTTCATATAAATGGAATTATACAACATATGATCTTTTCATACATTTCATATAAATGGAATTATACAACATGTGCTCTTTTGTGACTATCGTTTTTGATGTAGCATAATATTTTAGAGGTTCATTCACATGTGGCACGTATTAATGCCTCATCCCTTTTTATTGTGGAATAGTGTTCTATTGTGTGGATAGGCCACATTTTTTTGTATTCATTCATCAGTTGATGGACATTTGGGTTGTTTGCACTCTTTGGCAATAATGAATAATGCTGTTGTAAACGTGTATATAGATTTTTGTGTAGATGTTTTCATTTCTCTTGGGTACAGAGGGAGTGAAACCACTGGATCATATGATGACTCTATGTGTAACATTTTGTGGCCTGCCAAACTGTTTTCTAAAGTGGCTGCATTATTTTATATTCTTGCCATCAATATATAAGGGTCCCAATTTCTATACATCATCTCCAATACTTGTTATTATCTGTCTCTTTGATTATGTCTACCCTAGGTGAGAGTGAAGCGGCATCTCCTTGTGGTGTTGATTTGCATTTCCCTAATGAATAATGATGTCGAGCATGTTTTCTTATGCTTATTATCCATTTGCATATCTTCTTTGATGAAATATCTTTCAAATGTTTTGACCATCTTAAACATTAGGATGCCTGTAGATGCTTGCCTTTCTTTCTTTTCTTTCTTTTTTTTTTAGTAGGCTCCATGCCCAATGTGGGGCTTGAACTCATGACCCTGAGATCAAGAGTTGTATGCTCTGCCAATGAGCCAGCCAGGTGCCCCCTGCCTTTCTATTATGGAGCTTCAAGAGATTTTTATATATCCTGGATACACGTGCTTTCTCAGATGTATATAATTTGTAAATATCTTCTCTCTGTCTGGGGTTTGTCTTTTAATTACTTAAGTGGTATTTTCTGAAAAGCATAAATTTTACTTTTGATGAAGTCTAACTAACTAGATTTTTCTTTTATGGATGTTTGGGCATTATATCACAGAACTCTTTGTCTAACCCATGGTCATGTAGATTTTCTGCTTTCTTCTAGACATTTGATAGTTTTGGCACTTGTACGTAGAATGATGATCCACTTTGAGTTAACTTTTGAGTACGGTGTGAGGTAAAGGTCTAAGCTCATTTATTCTGGCATATCAAAAACCAATTATTTTAGCACCATTTTTTTTTAAATTTTTTAACGTTTATTTTTCAGACAGAGAGAGACACAGCATGAACAGGGGAGGGGCAGAGAGAGAGGGAAACACAGAATCGGAAGCAGGCTCCAGGCTCTGAGCCATCAGCCCAGAGCCCGACGCGGGGCTCGAACCTGCGGACCGCGAGATCGTGACCTGAGCCGAAGTCGGACGCTTAACCGACTGAGCCACCCAGGCGCCCCAGCACCATTTTTGATATATCCATGTATGTTCTCACATTTCCTTATTTCAAATTGCTATATTTTATTTATGCTAACAAGTATAATAATTTTAAGACTATATTAAACAAAGAATACAAGTGGGAAGTTTGAAATTTGTGTAGTTTATAATAGAGATTAAAAGCATGAGTTCTGGAGTGTCAGAGCCCTGGGTTATAATCTCAGTTCTGCTATTTACTACCTATATGATCCCGAGCTGTTTTCTTATTAGCTCTAAGCGTAACTCCTTGATCTACAAATGTGGATAATAATAGCATCTCCTTGATAGGATTTGTGCCTATGTACAGGGTGACTGTCAAGTCACAAGGATGAAGGGATGTGAATTATCCAGCATCTGGTACACGTTCAATCAACGTTTACCACTGTCATCTCTGAGAATGTAAAAGTTTTGCGTTTCATTCTTTCATATGTGTGTGACAACAAACAATTCCTGAGCGTTTATTCTTGTGATGGGCACTATAACTGGTACGGGGTTAAAAGTGGTAAAAGCAAAATGCATCCTCATTATAGTAAACAGAGGTTCAAGGAAGAGACCAATTTGTCTCCAGTTCTGTTCCTACAGCCAATCGGAAAGGCTGGTGAGAGCACGAGGTGAGTGGCTGCCCAAGAGGAAGTAAGCATCACAGAGTCAGGCAAAACCTGACATTCCTCTCAGACCTGGGTAGGCCTGGATTCAGGTTGCAGGGGGCAAGAAGAGATAGGCTGCCGTCTTCCACACGGCTGTCCAGGGTTCTGCTGATTTGATTCCATGCTACAGGAAAAGGCCAGGAGGGATGGGAAAGGTGAGTGGAGTAAAATTCTTTTAGTCCTGGAATATATACCTTGTCAGACACAGTACGATTCTGACACTTTCCAAAAGCAAACACACTGATTAACCACTTGGCAACCACGAGAAGAACCAGGCGGATGAGTGTTACGATTAAGGTCTTACCTGGTGTGCCCACCACACCATCAAGTAAGAGAATACAGCAATCCAGGTGATGGAGCCGAAGAACGTGATGGGAAAGAACTTCCTTGATGACTGAAAGAGAACCAGGAAGAGGCGAGAGTGTCAGTGCCATCCAGTGGGGTGGATCTGGCAGACTAAAGCTAAGACCACCAATGCCAGCTACTCCTCCCTCATTCCCTCCCATCTTCACAGGCTTCGCAATCAAAAGGCCCTCCCTCCCGGCGTTTAGGCCGGGACACGAAGATTCTCTCTTAGGAATGTTGTTTGGAGCCAAATCATCAGCAAGCTAGTGCCTGAGATGGACGTCTCTCGAAAAGAATGTCTGTTCCTGCTGCTGGCTGCTCAGATGCCCCCCGCCCCTGCCCTTTCCGTGGCCTGGTTTCTTAGTCTTGCCCTCAATCTCTTGACTACCCCATAGCCTTCCTTTCTCTCCTGCTCCCTTTTCTGTCTTCTGCTCAAGTTCATCAGAATCCATCAGTTGGTATTGCTTCACCCCATGTATCCTAGCAATCCATTTGCCAGAAAACCTACGTGACTAATTGCTGTTAACAAGAAGGATCCACAGATTCTAAAACAGGTTCCTCTTACAGTCCCATGAATTACTGGGAAAAGCCACAGAGAGGAAGCCATCATCATAGTTTCTATACATTCTTTTTTTAAAAAATTTTTTTTTTCAATGTTTTTTATTTATTTTTGGGACAGAGAGAGACAGAGCATGAACGGGGGAGGGGCAGAGAGAGAGGGAGACACAGAATCGGAAACAGGCTCCAGGCTCCGAGCCATCAGTCCAGAGCCTGACGCGAGGCTCGAACTCACGGACCGCGAGATCGTGACCTGGCTGAAGTCGGACGCTTAACCGACTGCGCCACCCAGGCGCCCCTATACATTCTTGATGACAGTCACCCTCCAGGATATTTGAACCACTCCTACAGACTGGAGTAACAGAGGCCCAGCACACTGCTGTCCACAGGGCTGGCAGAGTAGATGCTCCCGGGACGTTTACCCTCCTGTTTTCCACCCCTGACTGTACTATGTCCTTTTCTGCTTTGTTCACAGGCCTTTGTGCAATCTCAGGCTTAGAGTGTGAGCACTTTTTATTTTTATATTTTAAATTCGAGCGTAATTAACACACAGTATTATCTTAGTTTCAGGTGTATAATATAATGCAATATAGTGATTCACCAATTCTGTACATTACTCAGTGCTCAGAGTGAGCATTTTTAGTTTCCTTAAAATATTAACCCAAATCAGATACTCAAAATGCAGTTTTTTTTTTTTTTTTTTGTAACTTAATCCCACTACAGGGAGATCCAGGTTTACACTGGATTGTAGTGGAGTTTTGTTGATGGCTTTTTTCTTGCAAAACTGGGGCCCTTTAAAACATGCTCAGATAGCAGAATGCACTCAGTCTCTCACCTCTTACTGCCAAACGTGTTTTATTTCAAAGCTTTCCACTTTGAGAAACAATCTCATTTTTTTGCTTTGATAATGCCATCCAATTTTGTCCAGAGAAGTGAATCCTGGAGTTGACGTGGAGGAAAGCTACCTCAATTGTCTAAAGGGCTGACCTTGGGCAGTCACATAGAACACTTTCTGCCATGGCTTTTAAGAGCTTTATTAAAAGGAAAAGATAAACTTGTACATAGTAATCTCTTGACGATCTATAATAATAATGGACATAGTCTCTATTGCCCCAAAACAGGCTTATGTTCTCTTTACTAACTGCAAGTTTTCAATGTATGTTTTTATTATCATTCATATTGTTCTGTTAAATTTCATGACAACCATTTCTTTCTCTTAATGACTGCTGCCTTTTTGGGGCTATCTGCTAGTTTCAGTGTCTGGAAGACCAGTGGGCTTGATTAAATTGGTCTGTGGCCCCTCACCCCTTCCCTGTGTTAGAAGGAAAACATTTTGGCTAAAGACTCAGGCCCTTTCCGGGGACCTGAGCACTTTAATGGGTTATAGAAAGAAAAGTCATCAATTTTTCAAAATGGAGGTTGAGACATGCTCTTCTGAGAGCAAGTTCCTTTAAAGCTGAGCATTCAGCTGGGTTTTGGAGGCCAGACTTGCCGAGCCTTGGAATTGCCAGTGCTAAGAAATCAGTTTTCCCAGCCACGGAGTTTAGCTGATTGGAGTTCCTGTTCTTTTCTTCTGGTCACAAGTCACTGTACAAGTATCCTGAGATGGTGGTTTCAGCTCCTAGGATCAGGCTGTGTCACAGGGAAGGAAAGGGCTTTTCTTGTGGTGTTGGGCCACCCATGTGATTGGAGCAGAAGCTGGTCTGTGAGCTTGATTCTGGACATCCTATAAGGCAATGGAGTACAATCTCCATACTTAAAAAAAATGCTTATTTATTTTTGATAGAGACAGAGAGAGAGAGAGAGGGAGAGAGAGAGAGGCAGAGAAAGAGGGAGACAGAGGATCTGAGCAAGGCTCCACACTGAGAGTGAAGAGCCCGATGTGGGGCTCGATCTCACAAACCATGAGATCATGATCTAAGCCGAAGTTGGACACTTAACTGACTGAGCCACCCAGGTACCCCATCATCTCCATACTTTATGGTATATGTATGGAGGAGATCTTGGGAGAGTCCTCATTTCACAGATTGCTCACTTTTTACGCTATCTCATTTATTAAGTATGTAATTATTATTTTATTTATTATACCTTTGCATGTCTGTTCATTTGATGTAATGTCACAAGTTAGAATCAAATTATTTGAACATACTTCTCATCTGCGAAATTATCATCCCTGAACCATAGAACATTCCTAGTCAAAAGGTAGCAACTAAGGAACCAGACTAAGGAGGTAAAGGAATTAAGTTCAAACCAACATACTAAAGAAAACCTCTCTCATTTAAAATTTGATGCTTATGGTCCTCGATCAAGAGGCCAATTTGTAATTAATGGACATCTATATGTACCTAGTGTTTTATTAGGGGCTCACTGAAAATAAATTAAAGATAGTTTTTATTTGTAAGTTTCCATGTCTTCATCATAAACTAGGGGTAGGTAAAGGCCAGGTACCTACTCTGTATGCAAATCTTGAAATAGACCTGAAGTTCAAGCCTAGTCTGTCTGACTATAGCATGCCTTCCCAATAAGTAGGTTATACAAACTTTTCTTGAAGAAAAATAAGGCCAATGATGCTCAAAATATTCCCAGCTATAGACATGATGATGATCATCATAATACTAGCGTGTGCTCTGAATGTCAGAAAATATAAAGAGCTTCAGGGAGATGTAGACCAGCATTCCAGCTGTATGGCCATCTGCCTCACCCAACCTCCCACATTGTCTCTGATTTGGAAGCTTCAACCCTTTCATGCACCAGCAGTTTGGTTAAGTGTTTCCCAACTGTCAAGCTACCTTATAATTTCCAATCTCACAACCCAGGTAATTCCTTCTTCTTTCATTTTTTTCTGATCCACTCCCCTTATTTGGACTCAATGGTCTCGTTCCAGACATCACTGCCCGGTAGCACTTGTGCAATTATTTAGTTACCAGTCTCACTGGAAGAAAGAAAATAGCCCTTGAAGCCAAGGTCTGACATGTCAATTTTTGGTTAGTAATGGTGGTTCATCCTAACATCTGCTGGGATGAACCTCATACTAATTAGCAAAAAGCAAATTGTGTCCATGTGCCGGCCATTTTGTTCCCAATGTAATGGTTTATGTGTCTAATTGACAGCTAATGTTCTCATTAGAAGCTTTTAGTACATCAGTGTGATACTTTCTTGGCTTGAAAAACGTTTCTGGACATTAGCTGATTGCACAAATTGGCCATATCCTTACTGATTTAAATTCAACAAATACTCACTTAGCATCTATTCTGTGCAAGGTTTTGGGACATACATATCTAACAAAAGTCCCCCAGATAATCCTATTAAAGATTAAAAGTGTGTTCTCTAATTAATACGACCAGTATTCAAATTCTTGCTCACCTATTACCAGTGATGTGACCTGAGACAGATTATTTCATCTTCAAAGCCTCAGGGTTTTCATCTGTAAAATGGGAGGAATAAAACATATCTAGTTGTCCTCAGGTCTTCGTGCCCATAAAGTGTCTACAAAAGTGCCTGACACATAATAAGTGCTCAGATAATCATGGCAGTTGTTATAGGATAATCTTATCCTCATTTTGGTTTTTAAGAGATGAGGAGACTGAAAGTCAGAGAGGTGAAAGTCACAGCCGAGACCTGGCTGGGAGTCTTGACTTTGCTTCTTACTTGCTGGATGTGCTTGGACAAGTTGCTAAACCTCTCTGGGTCTCAAACACTTCCTTCTTGCTAGAACAGTGCATGGTGCACAGCAGACACAATAAATACTTGGTGAATGAATCAATGAATGACATAAATTGCAAAGATATAGCTGACTGCTTGGTACCTTCCCAGTTCTAATGAGTCATGTTTTGATACCTTATTTAGATCCATTCCTATTTTGTAAGAATGCCTGTCCTAGGTCATGAGAGAATATAACTTTTGGGGTCTTTATTCCCTTTGTTATTTTCAATTTTTATCAAAGACCTGTTCCTCATCAAGATTTATATTTTAGTTCTTTTACTTTTAAAACAAAGCCATTATTTTAAGAAGACTGTACCAGTGAATTAATCTGAGCTGGGAGTGTGTATAATCCAACAAACACTATCATTAATTTGCATATAAATGAGGTGGAAATAAAAACAAGTAAATAAGTGGGAGGACCGTTTACCCTGAAACTGGATGTATACTAAAAAATCATGTTTTCCTGGTAATTACTGTCAAGGTTTGGAATGTTCATCTCTATGGGTAATTCAAAAACTACTGAGGAGGGGCGCCTGGGTGGCTCAGTTGGTTAAGCGGCCGACTTCGGCTCAGGTCATGATCTCGTGGTTCGTGAGTTCAAGCCCCGCGTCAGGCTCTGTGCTGATGGCTCAGAGCCTGGAGCCTGTTTCGGATTCTGTGTCTCCCTCTCTCTGACCCTCCCTGTTCATGCTCTGTCTCTCTCTGTCTCAAAAATAAGTAAACGTTAAAAAAAAATTAAAAAACAAAAACAAAAAAAACTGAGGAGACAGAGCCGACAGGGCCCTCCAGAGTAGCAAATGTTTATTAACTAATCATTTTCTCCTCTCTTTTTCCTCTCCCTTGATATCTTGTCAAGAGGCCCTTGTGGCAGTGCATGAGGACTGTGGTAGACTGCATAAGTGGCCACGACACTTTACAACTCTTTTCAAGAGGTGAGGTTTCGGGGTGCCTGGGTGGCTCAGTTGGTTAAGCGCCCAACTCTTAATTTCGGCTCAGGTCATTATCTCATGGTTCGTGAGTTCGAGCCCCGCATCGGGTTCTGCACTGAAGGCGTGGAGTCTGCTTGGGATTCTTTCCCTCTCTGTCTCCCTCTCTTCTCTGCTCCTCCCCCACTCTCCCTCTCTCAAAATAAATAAACTAAAAAAAAGAAAAAAAAAAGAGGTGAGGTCTATCTTCCCATCCTCTGAATCTGGGCTGGCCTTGATTGTCTCTGACCAACAAAATGTGATAGAAATGACAGCATGCAGATACCAAACTAGATCTCAAGAGAACTTTGCAGCTTTCATTCTTGCTGCCCTTGGAACTTGGCCATCATGTGAATCAGCTCTGGTTAGCTTACTTAAAGATAAGATACCATGTAGTGCAGAGATGAGCTTTTGTAGCTGAGATACTCCTATACTAACAAGCCCTGAGTCATATAAGTGAGTAGGACTGTCCAGTTGAGCTCAGATCAAATGGTCAGTTCTCAGAATTCTGGACTAAAAAACTGCTTATTTTTTTAAGCCATTAAGTTTTGGGGTGGTGTGTTACACATCAGATGCTAACTGATACAAGATCAAGATCAAACCTAATGAAACTCTTCTGTGCTAAGCATGATCAAGAAGCTACTTCCTGGCTTTTGTATCAACTGGCATGGTTTCTTTGATTTGGCATTTCATATATGCAAAGGATGACCATATAATTCATCTTCTAAACCAGCAGGCTTGGGGATTAAAGGAACAACTCTGGGCAAACTGGGATGTATGGTCCCCTTAAATTTGCAATACTGGCGGTGCCTAGGGGGACTCAATAAGTTAAGTGTCCGACTTTGGCTCAGGTCATGATCTTGTGGTTCACAAGTTCGAGCCCCACATCTGGTTCTGTACTGACAGCTCAGAGCTTGGAATCTGCTTCAGGTTCTGTGTGTCTCTCTCTCTGCTCGTTCCCTGCTTGCACTCTGTCTCGCTCTCAAAAATAAACATTAAACAAAATTTATAATACTGTATTGATGGTTATATCTTTACGCTTTCCTTAATCACAGAATGTCATCGTTGGCAGAGAGTCTAGAGATCTTCCACCCTTTTATTTCACAGAGGAGGAAAACTGAGGTCCAAAGTTGAGACGTGACTTCCCCAAGCTTGTGTATCTCATGAGGTATGTGGGGAAAAAAACCCCACTGTAGTCAGTATGGTAGAATGAGAACAATATTAAGTCAGGAGACTCCAGTTTGAATCTAGCTCCTGTCGCTGATATAGCTGTGCATTTGTCCTCTGTAGTTATATGCCTTGTTTCTGCTACTTAGTTTAGAAGTCCTTAAACATAGGAATTGTGAATTCTGTGTCTTTTTATCTCTTAGGGCACAAGCTTGATGCTTGGCATACAATACTAACTCAATAAATATTTGCTGAGGAAATTAAAAAATACCCAAATGCTTCACCTCAGAGTCACATTTTTGCTTGGGATAGCACACAGCATATGTAGAAAATGAGAAAAAAGTGCGGTCCATCCCGGGAATGGTGCTTGAGGTTGCAAGGAGCAAAAGCCCCATTGGCTATTGGGCCCCAGAGGCTGGCTCTCAAGGCGTGTGCGCGGTGAACGACCAGTCCGTGGTCGTACAAAGGAAAGCATCATGTACAGCTGCATCTTCCTGCTTTGCACCCAACAGGATTATAGCATCAGCCAAAGAAGTTGTCATCCAGGTAACTACTGCCATGGTGGGGTCCTGTGTGTTGTCCAGGAGTTGCTGGTTCAGAGCTCTGATCTTCTCTAACCGCTTCCTTGTCCTTTGAGCTCCGATCACAGAGAGGTTGGGAATTTTGCCAGCCCTTGCTCTAGGAGTCCCACCCAACCCGAGAGCCCAGGCCTTGATGGCTGGCACCTTCCTCCCATGCCTGCACGCTTCCCTGACTGCTCCAGCGCTTGTGTGCTGACGCTCCCTTAGCAGCCAGCCAGCCCCTCTGCTTGGGGTCACACCATACTAGACGTACAAAGGAGAGCATTTAGGAAACTGCGTCTGTCTCTCTAATTTTCCTCCCCGGGGCCGTGCAAGAGCACTGGCCCAAACAATAGAGCAATGGAGAGAGAGAGAGAGAGAGAGAGAGAGAGAGAGAGAGAGAGAGTGCAAGAGAGCACATGGGAGCACACACATCTTGGAAATGTCAATGTGATGGGAGCCAAGAAGAAACTCCACACATTCCAGCTATTTGGCCGTAGGTTTCCAGGATCCGGGCCTCTGCACAGAGCAGATGTTCTACACTCGCGTTGCAAATAAAGAAACCTAAATATTGCTTTGTAAGCCACACCTATTACATGCATCCTTTACTGGGAAAGCCTCTAATGTTGGGAGTCCTTCCATGAAGGGGTCCTTTCCTGGCCTGTCCTTGATAAGACACTGGCTCTCTCCTGGACTGGATTATTTATAGGCCAGGCCAACGGGACAGGATTTTTGTTCTGTCTTTTTCAAGTGTGGAAAGTGGGATCACCGTGGGGCTCTTAAGACTTACGCTCCACTGTGCTGTACGTTACCACACCATCCTATTGTAAGTGCTTTCAGAAATGATGTTCTCAGATTTCCACTTTCTGGTATCATGAAATATGAGGGGGACCCCAGGCTGTGTGGTCACACAGACCTGGGTCTGAATCTCAGCTCCATCTGCTAGGAAGTGTTTAGGCATGAGTTAGTTAACTTCTTAGTGCCCACGATTCTTTCTACTTATGCCAGTAATATGTAATATTATATACAATAAATATAAATAAAATTAACAAATAAGTGTGTGTGTGTGTGTGCGTATGTGTGTGTGTGTGTGTATACACACCTTCCTACACTAGCTGTTTCCTGGATTCCACAGTATAGCTTATTGGAAATACCTAGGGCAGTGTCTGATACATAGTAGGCACATACCTTTGTTGAATGAAGTGTGTACGGCCGTAATAAAAAGTATAGCTACTTCTTGGGGTGCCCGGGTGGCTCAGTCAGCTGAGCATCTGACTCTTGATTTCAGCTCAGGTCATGATCCCAGGGTTGGGGGATTGAGGCCAGCATCAGGCTCACACTGGGCATGGAGCCTGCTTAAGATTCTCTCTCTCTCTCTCTCTCTCTCTCTCTCTCTCTCTTTCCCCCAGCCCCTCTCCTCTGCTTGCTCTCTCTCTAGAAAAAAAAAAGCACAGCTACTTCTTATCATTTAGTTCCTTTACCCTTTGGGGCCCTGGCCCAAGAATCCAATTTAATAGTAGGAGAACTCTTTTTTTGATTTGATCTACATTTAGATTGTATTTTGCTGATCATATGATGGTATTGTGTTCAATACACCTGGCACATAATAATGGTAGAAAATAATATTACAGTAATGATAACAATACGGATGGAGAAGATCAGACACGTAGGCATTTATGCAACATGAATGCATTTGTTCAAATTATTTTTGAATTGAATGAATAATCCATGCACACACTCAACAAAAGGTGAGTTCCCCTCCTGCCTCAAACCTTCATTTCCTCCTCTCAGAGACAATCACTATGGTGGTTTTAAAACACGGCTGCAGATTCTCTGACACTCCTCCCACCAAGGGTGTCATACCCTATATGACAATGATATATTCTAAGTAAACATTTTGTCTCCTCCCCTTTAACCAACACAATCAATGACTGCTCTGACCCGTAGAATATAGTAGGAATGACTCTCTGTGACTTCTGAGGCTAGGTCATCAGAGACCACACAGCTTCTGCCTTCTGCTGTTGGGACAATCCTTCTTGGAGCCCTGATCTCTCATCTAACACATCTGACTATCCTGAGGTCACCATGGTGTGAAGAAGCCCAAGTCACGTGGAGAAGCCACATTTAGGTTCTCCCATAGACCACTGCAGCTGAGCCCAGCCCTTGAATCCTCTCTGCCCAGGGACCAGACACATCAGCGAAGAAACTTCCAGATGAGTCCATCCCACAGCCATTCAAGTCTTCCCATCTGAAGCCCCAAACGTGGAGCAGAGACATGCCATCTCCAGTGCACCCTATTTGAACTCCTGGTCTGCAGGATCCACAAGCAGAATAAACCACTAAGTTTTAGGGTGGTTTGTTACATAAATTCGATAACTTGAGCAATCACTCTTATTGTGCCTCTGTCTGGAGAAATTTTAGACATATATAAGCATACACGTGTATATATGTCACCCCTCCTTTCCCTTTTAAGGCAAATAGAAGCATACTATCACACTACTATGTACCGTGCTTTTCACAAGGAGTTGGTGAAACAAACGGTGCTTTACTCACAGGTTTGCGGACGTCAGGCAAGGTGATCCAGAGAGGAAACACTATGGGTAAAACAATTAGGAATGTGACTTGCTTGCGGGGGTTGGAAGGCCAGGCCAGGCTGAGAGGCTGGTCCTCCTCTTCACCCGTCTCCGTGGTCTGTTGTAGAAAAACAGAGATGGAAGAAGAAACAAATAAAAAAGACGACAACGTCCACAGGCCACAAGAGCCCAGGGACAAACAATACATTGCACAGCCATGGGAACTTAGGAACTTCCTTTTCTCTCCCTGAACGCTCCTCAGCTTCTCACTTAAGTGAACTGATCATTCAACTGCAGTGGGTGACATCTACGATCCATGAACTTTGTACGAGAAACCGTTTCTGTAGAGCAAAAGACTCCCAATGCCCACCTTCTCCTCTTTCCCTTCTCCCTGAAGACAAAGCTATAGGTTTCATTATGGGAATCCTTGGGAAGGATTTTTTTTTAATTAAAAATTAAACAAAAATTACACATATATATCTTTTTTACTAACAAATAAATTTATGTATTTTTAGAGCGGTGATTTTGAGCAGGCAAATGAAAGTAACCGTAGAAACAATTCAGTAACAATACTCAACTCCCTTCTCAGGCCCTGGAATAGTCAAGCTCATGGATTACTGTGTGGTGGTGAATTTTTAATCTGCACAATTATCTTGTTAAATTCTAAACCATTTTACTTCCAGCCAAAGGCTTATTATACAAACATATGTCCCATTCTCAGAGAAACAGACTATGGGAGTAGAGTAAGACACTGAACCCGTGAGTGTCAGCTGCACAGGACCTCAGAGTCAGGGCTCAACTTCAGAGTTTCTGACTTGGCAGCAAGTGGCCAAGGTTTTATGTGCCACCTGCTGAAGTCAGCAGCTTCTGATGTCCCAGAGCTAGAAGAGACAAAAGGTGGCTCCGGGCCTGGCAGGCTGACCATCAGCCTGTCAGATGGGCCCTCCGAGCCTTCAAAACAGCACTGCAGACAGTATTAATCACTCCCTTCCCTGCTTGTTTAAAAATAAAAGTGCAGGAGGAGGATCAAGCATCAGATCTAAAAATATCAAGAGGAACTTTTCCACGGATGCTTCCTTTTGAGACCATATAAATAACCCGCACAGGCTTCGTGAAGCTCCTGCCCCCCGTGGCTCTTGCTTCCAGCAGTGTGCACTATTTCCAGCAGCAGCACTGACCCCTCAGCACCCCTCTCCCTAGGAGCTGGCAGGCTCGGGCCAGTTGCATCGGGGAAAAGGACTCACCCAGACGCAGGGCTGGGCATGTGGCCCGACACATTGCGATGTTATGTTTATTTCTAATTTAAACCCTAGTACTGCCAAAAGGATTTGTAGTGGTGTATACAATCACCCACCTCTCTCTCCAAGAGTTAAAATTAAAAAATATATATATATATTTTTACATAAAATATATAAAAGGAATCTTAAGCCATACTGAAAAAAAGTTGGTAATAACAGGCTCTTTCTCTTTGGGCATATGTCCTTGGCAGTGGGTAAAAGAATTTATAAACAGCAAATATGAGGGAATTAAGAGATTAGGTAAGAAGGAAGAATTGGGAAGTTGGCACAGTTTGTTTTGGTCATCTGGATCCTCATTAAATATACTTCTCACGCTCTCCATCCCTTTGCTATATGTAAGACGTTGGAAAAGAAGAAGGATAAAAACAACAATCTATGCTTCTACGTTAGGGAACTAGAAAAAGGAGAGCAAGTTAAACCCAAAGTAAGCAGAAGAAAATAAATAATAAAAATGTTGGAGAAGAGGTCAATGAAATTGACAAGAAGGGAGTCAATAAAGTCAACAAGACCAAAAGCTGATTCCTTTGCTTTGCAATTCATGTGGGTCCATCCACTGCTTTCTTTTCTTCATCTTGATGGAATCTTGGGCATACGGTCTCTAATTCCTCTTCTGAGACAACTCTGTGTCCTCCCAGGAGATACAGCAGATGTAGAGAATATCATTCCCCATTGAGATCCCCAGCCTCCCAAGATGTCAGCTGGATACATGAATAAGCTCTCTGTGATGAGGCCAGTGAGGATTTAGGAGACAAGTGCATTTTAACTGTTCCATCCCAGATATGATTTTTCTTGTTGAACCCAAATGAATGACTTTCCCCTCCCCACCCAGTAGATGTCTCAGAAATGGGGAGGGATCATGGGACAGTTGAAGCATTGCATCATTCCTAGTAAGTATCTAATCTCATACCAGATGGGTGGTTTTATTCCGGCAGAGGATTCCAGCACTTCCCAGAAGACACATCGAGCTGACGTGATATGTTCATCAAGGCTCCTCCCCCTTCCAGGACTGACAGTCCCCACCCCCCGGTCCCATCTCACACTGCCATCTGCAATCTAGCAGCTTCTCTCTAAACTCTAAGCTAACCTTTTTCTGAGAAAAAAACAAAAGCAACTCTTTATGACTCATATCATTTTAATGACACCAACAGATGGTGACATTTCATCAATAACCCTTCTGCTTATAACCTACGGATTAGCTCCTTTCTCCATCTGCCAAAGTCACCAGGCAGGCAGTGCCACTAGCAAATAGCAGAAAATAATTGTCTGTTTAGATGCATAAGCTCTAAACACACTACTGTCCAATGCAAACAATTAGCTATATTGTACAGCTTCCAAAAGCTGCATTTGAGGTGGCGTTGCTAGGGCAGAAATGAGCAAGGAGAAGAGCTTGGGTCTCAGGCCAAACAAACAGTGCTCTTCATGCAGAATCAATAGCCTCTTGGGGGAATGGGTCCTGCTACAGAGTATAGGAACCCAGGACCTTGGGGTGGATTTGAGAGGTGTCCCGGGAGCGAGGCTGTCAGTATATTTTGGGGGAAAATTCTCACTGTCTTCCTGCCAAGTGCAATCTCACTCTGGTTCAATGGGTGACAGCTTGCAAGCTGGTTAGAAAAGTGGAAAAAAAATACCATTCCAAGTCTGGGGCCAGTTTTGCCTTTGCCCAAGCTGGGGCTGCTGGCATGTTCATTAGTCTCAGTCCTGGGGAGAAGCCACTGAAGTCAGTGCACTAAGTTTTCAATTCCTCCTAGAGCTATGGCATCTTGGCTTTGACCTTGTAGCAACCCACCCTAACCTCATAAAGCTTCTGTGGAGTGTCCACAGAAAACAGAACAATGAAAAGTGATCCAGAAAAAATTCAAATGACTTTTGATATAAGGGCTTAAACTAGTTTGATACGTGCTGGGGTCTTTGCAGAAGCCCTAGAATTGTGTGAAAGCAGGGCCAGCGATCATTGCTTTGGGGCTGTATAATTTCTGATACGGAGAATCTGAGACTAAAACACCCGACTTTAAGCTCCCACGTAATATGGGCTGGTGGTCAGACCACGAAGGGACCAGTGCAGCCTGGGGGGAAGAGTAGGTTGTGGAGCCAGGAATCCTGGTGTCCAGTCTCTGCTCCTGCTGTGATTTCTTGGGCCGTGACTGCCATCCTCTGCAGGTATTCACTGAGTGCCTTTGGGTGTGAGCTAGTGCAGTAGGCTCTAACTCTCTGGGTTTATTTTTGTCTTGTTTAAAAAAAATTTTTTTTAAATGTTTATTTTTGAGAGAGAAAGACAGAGCATGAGTGGGGTAGGGGCAGAGAGGGAGACACAGAATCCGAAGCAGGCTCCAGGCTCTGAGCTGTCAGCATGGAGCCCGACGTGGGGCTTGAACTTATGAACCAGCTGACCCGGGCTTGAACTCATGAACCGCGAGATCGTGACCTGAGCCGAAGTCAGATGCTTGGCCGACTGAGCGACCCATGCGCCCTGCTAACTCTGTTTTAAGGACGCTTGGATTTTTGAGGAGACAGAACAAATGGCTCCAGAGAACTTAGTCTTTATCCTGCTACAAGGATGCCGGCAGAATACGTGGCAAGAGCCTGTTAATAGACTGAACTGTGCCCTCCCCCAAATTCATGTTTAAACTTACCTAACCCTCAATACCTCAGAATATGGCTGTTTGGAGAAAGGGCCCTTAAGTTAAAATGAAGCCATTAGGATGGGTCCTTATAAGGTGTCCTTATAAGAGGAGATTAGGATACACAGAGATACATCAGAGGTTTGTGTGCACAGAGGAAGAGACCGTGTGAGAACACAGTGAAGACAGCCATCTGCAAGTCAAGGAGAGAGGCCTCAGAGGAAAACAACCCTGCCAGCACCTTGATCTTGGCCCTCCAGCATCCAAATTGTGAGGAATAAATTTCTGTTGTTTAAGCCATCCAGTCCATGGTTTGTTAGAGCAGCCCTAGCAAGCTAATATACTGCCCATCTGCATTAGTGATAGAAAGCCCACTTTCACGTAGACCTAGAACAAAGACTCTCTATATAGCCTCTGTTGCAATGAGGTGTGGCCATGTGATTAGGTTCTGGCCAATGGGAGGTGATGGAAAGAATTCTCTGCAACCTTGGGATGTATCTTTAAAGGCTGCAGATGCGTCCTTCATCACTCCTTTCTCCTTCGCACTGGCTGGAATGGGAACATTTTGGGCAGAGCTTTAAGAGTCATCTTGGATGATGAAATGGAGAAAAAATATAAAAGGATCTGAGTTCCTGATGTCCCTTGAGAGCTAGCTGTTCTAGCCCTGGGCTGCCTATATTGACTTGAGACAGACAGAAAATTCTATCTTACTCACTACTCTTTACTTACTCTTTACTTACTCTAGCCACTGTTGTTTTGGGTTTGTGGTTGCTCACAGTGGAACCTTACCCTGACTAATCCAATGTCCTCTTTATGAGGAATCAAGGAAGAAAAATATCTTCCCCATCTCAGCACTAGAAAAAGTCATGCTTCTTTTGAGAATCTTTGAAGAATCTTAGAAATACTGTGAATCAGGTAAATTACTATTTTTTCCCCCTTGCTTTTCACTGAGGAATTCAGAGCCAAATTTGTAACCTCCACCTACCAAACACACCTCTGGGGTCTGTCTCGCTTACTCCAATCCTATTCTTTCCTTTTTCCTTTACGGCCTGTGCTGAACTGTCTCAAAATTCATCATTTTATCCTTTTTCCTCAGAAGTATTTTTTGCAAGCAGCCTTGAATCTTTGCAAAACAAGGTAGGGCAGACTCAAAACTACAAGTCCTCGGTGGTTGGATGGAATTATTCGGATAACTTTGTGTGTGTGTGTGTGTGTGTGTGTGTGTGTGTGTGGGAGGGAGAGAGAGTGTGTTATCCTAAGTGACAAGTGGACAATCACCTTGTGTGATTTATTTATCAATACTAAAGGTTGGATCCTGGGGGGGTCTGGCCATCAGAATATTTACAGGTAGAAGAGAGTACTTCCAGAGGTCAGTTAGTATCTACTGGGAGGTCTCTGGAGCAATCAACTTATTTTTATTTTTATTTTTTGAATGGGTGGGAGAATAGCAAAAGCCTCTCCATTTGTGGCCCACTATCATGAGAACCTAGTTAGCTTCTTTGCATGTGTATCTTATGCTATTTCTACTTGTGCCTGGTAGGGATGGTTTGCCCCACAAAAGGCATCAGGTCTCCAGTGGAGGGGTCTGAGCTGGATTCACCAGCCCAGAGGTTGCTTCCACAGCCAGAAAAATATTTCCTGGGAGCAACCCAATTTCTTATTCTTGCCTGTGAAGGGCACTGTGCAAGATTTCGGTGTGAAGGTGAGTCCGTTTTAATGCAATCTCTTCTATCAGAGAATTAAAATGAAAACCCAGGAGGCATCTGAATATAGGCCATCTTCAAGTTCAGTTTTATTGATTGCTAATAACATCTTATTTCCAGTTCACAAGGAGCAATCTCAGAGGATCGCCTGAATCTGCCTAGATTTCAGCTCATTTGGGGTTTGATTCAGGTTGGAAGTGAAGTTCTCCCTCTCCCCTGCAGGAGGACAATGCACTTCAGCACTTGGGAGTGCCATTTCTTTTCACTGGGGAGCCCCTTCAGTGTGGCATGATGCTGGATAGAATAAAAGGCCAGTACTCAAATAGCCATGAGGAATATAACTCATTTACTCTAAAGCATTGGGCCATGGTCAAGTTGGGTGAAAGTAAAGATTTTAAGTGATCTGTATTTCTACTTAAACAGACTGGTCCTTAATACAGTTGTTGTTGTTGCTGTTTCTATAATTTATAACTGTAGAAAAAAGAGTTTATATCTCCATGTTGGTCAGCCATAAGGATGCCCACATGAATGACCAAATGGGGCAAAGCTCACCAAAAGAATGTGATGCATGCTAGGAACTTTTTATAGGACCCAGAGGGGCTGAGAGTGGGAATAGAGATCCATAAAAACACTTGCTAAGCCTAAGAAGTGAGGTTGGGTGGGTGCATTAAGAATATTAAAAATATCACACTCAACAAAGCTTTAAAAAAGGTACTAACATAGGTGTAATGTCTAGACTATGTGGGAGGCATTCATCTATAGACTGTGGATAGGAACTCTCGGGCAACTGCAGGATGGATGCACAGTGTCTGGTGGAGACCTGGGGATTAATGCACATTAATCCTTTTGCCTTTGGCCATTAATCTCATCTCTGTGACTAACTAGCCATGTGACCTTAGGCAAATGAATGGAAATGCTGGTATAGCCAAAGAACGTATACTACATGGGACCCATAAGTACATGGGTACCCAGTCCCGGTACACCTCACTGCATTTTAGGACCCAGCAGCCCTTAAAATCCATGTCGTTCTGAGGCAGAACTTCTTTGTCTCCTGCAATGCTTTGCTGTGGGCTCACTTTCTTGACCAAGAAGTTTTGTCATTCGGTTCATTATATGGACACTGATAGATCATGAAAGACAAGCCACAACCACAGACCTCTGCAATCATCTAGAATAGGAGTTCTAGGCCCCAAGAGAAGGGGCCCCCAAGGTTCAGAGCTGAAGGGCCTTGGTACATGGAGACCGCCCCCCCGCCCCCCCACCGCATTTAAAGGATGAAGGCCCTAAGATGAAGTCAGGCCCAAGTGACCTTCCACTTCATTCCTAGCCAAAATTTCTTTCCCCATTTCACACTGCTTCCCTTCCTCACTCCTAAAAAATAGGTTTGCTAAATAAAAAATGAATGTGCTTTATGCTCAATGACACCAGCTTTATTTGTAATAAATTTGACCTATTAAGCCAAAAATGCTAGCTATAGCAAACACTAAGCATTTAATTGACATAGTTTTGTTTAATTTTCTTGAGCCTAGAACTAATTTCTGGTGGTTTGGATGGGCTGCGTTTCTTGGAAAAGGTGATCAGAAACACCTGTTCTCAGTTGCATTCTCTTCCTGTTCTCCGAGGCTGCTGTGGACTGAATGTTTGTGTACCTCTGAAATTCATGTTGAAGTCCTACCCTTCTTTGTGATGGTATTAGAGTGTGGGGCCTTAGGGAGGTAATGAGGATTAATGTTCTTAGAAAGGAACCCCTGGAGAGCTAGCTTGCCTCTTCCACCATGTGAGGACACAGTAAATAAAATGGCCATTTATGAACCAGGAAGTGGATTCCATCACCTGTCACTTGATCTTGGACTTCTCAGCCTCCAGAACTGTCAGAAACACATTTCTGTTGTTTCTAAGCTTTCCATTCTCTGGCATTCTTGTTACAGCATCCAGGGCAACTTGAAGGGGAAATAAAGAGCAGATTTGGAAGTCTGTGGATAGGAGGGGCCACTGTGATGCCTTCCTCCCTCCTCTATCTCTGTGGGTGAGACCTCCAAGGTACCAGGTACAAATTTAAACATGGGGGCGCCTGGATGGCTCAGCTGGTTAAGCGTCCGAGTTCAGCTCAGGTCATGATCTCGCAGTTTGTGAGTTTGAGCCTTGCATCGGGCTCTGCGGTGACAGCTCAGAGCCTGGAGCCTGTTTTGGATTCTGTGTCTCCCTCTCTCTCGCCCCTCCCCCACTCTCAGTCTGTGTCTCTCTCTCTCAAAAATAAATAAACATTAAAATTTAAACAAACAAACAAACAAACAAACAAATAAATAAATAAGAAATGTGAGGCTGACATCAATGGATGCCAGGACTTCAAATGCAGGTGCAGAAGAAAGACTTATGCTTCAGCATCTCTGCCCAAGGAGAAAGTACTGAAATTTCACCCAGGCTTCACATGGGAGGAAGTGACAAGCAAGCTCACGGATGGCCAAAATGAGGGCTTGAGATTTTATGTGCATTTCATCGCTCGATGTCACCCCCAATTCCCATAACTGTGGCTAATCTTGCGCTAGATACTTCTAAAATGAATATCTAGGGGACATTGTAGAAGACGGATGAAGCCCTTTACAACAATAAACTTTCCTGAGGCTAACTTTAGCAAGAACTGAAGTAGGAGGTGGGTTATTTCCAGACGCCAGCTTCCAGTGCTCAAAGGCCAGTAGAAGAATCTCAGGGGCAGAGCATGCACAACAAAAGGGCACTGGCTTTAAATGGGAACTGTCTGCTTTGCCTCCTGCTTCCATCCTCTTTCATTGTTGAAGCATTAAAAATACTCTCTTTGACAAAGATGGCATATTTTACTTTTCCAATTAGGTTTCCTTGGGAACTGGTGACAAGGTGCGTGTGCCTGTCCAGTGCGTGTGGGGGAGGCTCCTAGGGAGAGAAGGATTTTGAAAGGGCCTTTACCTAATGAAGGAAATTGCTGGAGAAGGGATTAATAGGTAAAGAAGACCCACTTCTGCTCCAGAACATGCTTTTACAACATTATCGCTGTTCTAAAATTAACTGAGATCATTATGAAAGTTACCTAAAACAGTGGTTGGCATACAGTAAACACTCAATAAATGTTGGTTATTATTATTACTTTTAATAAATGCTTAGGAAAATAATTTCTTCAAAGGCATCTAGGAGAAAGAAGTTTGACTAAGGGAGTTATGATACTTCCAGCAATAAAATTCTATAAATCGATTATTTGATGTGAAAGTCAAATAATTTTGTTCCTCCAGCTATGCATTCATCCAACATTTATTGAGTGTTCCTTGACTGTAGTGATGTCAACAATCGAATCTATTTTCCTGTTAGGTAAGATGAATGAATAGAAGGCCTTTATAAACAGGATGAAAGGGAAAATTCCACAGCTCTACAGAGAAAATGTGATTTTATTTTAGTAGGTAGGCTGTAAGGAGACTTTCTATCAGAAACAAAGCTTCCAAGCAGATGGCAAGACTCATAATATTGTGACACCTTGATTCTGTGTTTTGTGAAGAGCTAAAAACAATAGCAGAGTTGGAACTCTCAAAGGTAAAATTGCCAAAAATGCAGTCACATTTTAATACCGTGAAAGTCTTTGAAATCAACAACTATTGGGCAAGTAGAAGGTGCCTCCCAAGAAATGTTCTATAGAGTGTGCTCCATTTTGTAAGCTCAAATCATACCAGTGCTTTACAAAGGCAATCTATTAAAAAATGATATATTTAAAAAAGATAAATCCTCCCATATAGTTAGTGTATTAGTCTGCTTTGGCTGCCATAACAAAATGCCATAGCCTAGGTAGGCGAAATAGAAATAGAAATTTCTTATAAACTCCCACCCATAAATACCAGCTGGCTCAGGGACAGTAAGGGATTCTCATCTCCATTTTCCCCTAAATTCATTGGTCAATTAGTGTGGTCAGCATACCAGGGGCCTTCATTGTATCTATTACAGAAACAGAACATCATGCTTGAAATAGGCATATTAAAAAGATCGGCCTATAAAAATATTTACTACTGGGTTGTGGATCATTTTGGTTTCATAGACCCAAAAATCTGTACTCAAAATCTCTAGGCGACATAAGAAAAAATAAATTTGGGGGATACCAGAGCCATAGCTCAGGCTTTGCCAAGCAAGGTGTGTTGTGAGTCATCTTGAAAGCAAACTCAGAGTTCTGGGATGGGTCAGCTAAGGGCTCTATGGCTAAAGAAGACCTCACTTGCCATTTGCTAGATTTTCTCTTTGAAAAGGGAATGAAAACAGGAGAGTCTGGAAGAAAAAAACCCCGTTAGATCCCAGTAATGGAAAACCAGAGAGCTACATTTGGAAAAAACTTATTTACTCAACTCGAAGATGAGTCCTTACTGACTGTTAATAATGGACAGAATGTTTGTGTCCCTTCAAAATTCCTATGTTGAAGCCCTAACCCCCAGTGTTGCAGTATTTGGAGATAGGATCTTGAAGGAAATACTTAAGGCTACATGAGGTTGAAAGAGTGGGCCCCTGATCTAACAGAATTAATGTCCTTGTAGGAAGAGACATCAGAGGGTCCCCCTGTCCCACCTAATGTGTACAAAGAAAGGCCATATGAGGACGTAGGGAGGAGGCAGCCAGGAAGAGAGCCCTCGCCAGAAAGTGAGCTGGCCAGAACCTTGATCTTAGACTGAGAGCCTCCAGAACTGTGAGAAAATAAATTTCTATGCTTTAAGCCACCCAGTCTATGATAGTTTGTTATGGTAGCCCAAGCAGACTTAAATACACTGACCGCATGAATATTTATCTTTTCAAAATATCTCATTTTTGGTTTTTTTTTTTTTTTGGTTTTGAAATAAATCATTGTGCTACCTGCTGGAGTGTATTTTGAAATTACTTTTTTTCACTCATTCTTTGAGTCTTTAAAATAATTACTTTTGTTCTCTTAATTTCTCAATGTCTTTGTAATATATATATATATATATATATATATAAAATCTGTTTTTTATCTTCTATGTTTCTATCACTATCTTCTAAGAGATAAGTCAAAATGAGGTAAGTCCAAAGCAGCTCTTTTTGGAAGGATGCACCATCTGAGACATTTGTGTTGCCTTCTGTGTGGACACCCTGAACCAACAGAGCTAACATTTAAGTAGCAAACAAATTTTTAAAAAGTGATAAATCTCTGCCCACCCAGTGGTAGGAAATAATTCATTCCCCTTCTAATACCATCATATGGTTTGTTTTACATATAGATGGAAAAATTAAAAAAAACCCAACAATCCAAGCATCAAAAATTTAGCATATTATAAACAAGATAAGGTTTTACCCAGCAATGGCAACCTGAAAAAAACGTAATCTACATGACTTTGAATTGAAATCAAGGATTCAAAGTCTCTTGCTGTGAGTGATGAAGCTGTCCAGACCTAAGTTTTCCGAAAGCCAAGAGACCATTTTATTGCAATGTAAAATAGCATCTGAAGAGTCCGGCGAAATGCAATTGCTTTTCTTTGCTTTGCATTTTGCCCAAATAATTCTGAGGTGCAACTTACAGACAAGATGGATTTCTTTCTGTATTGCTGTTGTAAATCGTTTTTTTTTTTTTTTTGTATAGTTTGCATGGGCTTCGTAAATCTTGCCAATACAAATCATAAAAGATTTGTCAACACAAAAGCTACTAGAGAATCATAAAAAATAATTCAAAAATCCTTCTCATCATTTTATTATCAAATGGATTAGAAATACTCCTAGGAACAGTAATATTAATGTCAGTATTTTTTTTCCAGGGAGGTAATAGAGTTTTTTCCTTTTTATTAATAGTCAGCCCTTAATGTGTTTTATGTGAATGATTAATAGACATTCTTCAAACTCCTTCAGAAAGCACAATGACAAATGGTTTTATTAACAGTAAGATTCTCAGTGAATATATAATTCTTTGTCAATATTCAAATTTAGTCAGAAACTAGAGTCTGATCTTTATTTCATTTTAAAATGTGTTTGAAAGGCCTTTGAGTGCATCTTAAGCTATCGGTAAATATTGCTCAGGTCATCAGATATACAAACTGGACCTCAACTTTTCCTTAGGAAAATATATGTATAGATGGAAAAAAAAAATGTTATCATTTTCAGAAATGGTACGAGCTCCTGTGAGGTCTGTTAGCTAAGACACTATAATTTTTACTTTATTTTTAAATTATTTTATTTTATTGTTATTAAATTCTTTATTATGATTTATTTTATCTTTTAGAGAGAGAGCGAGTGTGAGTGGAGGAGAAGGGGCAGAGGCAGAGAGAGAGAGAATCTTAAGCAGGCACATAGAGCCTGATGGGGGGCTCGATTCCATGACCCTGAGATCATGACTGGAGCCGAAATCAAGAGTTGGACGCTCAACCCACTGAGCCCCCTGGGGGCCCCTAACTTTTACTTTTTCAAAAAATAGTTTGCATTGGGTTTTCTCTGATACTAATGAGTTTCTTTTCTAAGTCAATCATAGTTCTAACATGGTTTGGGCCTTGAAAAGTTCAGTTAGGTGGAGAAGCTTTGGATGTTCTTTTTCTCTCACTTTTGGGCCTTGGCATCTCCCCCTGGCACTGTCTCATGCTCTGGTAGCATCAGGCACAGAGACACATACCCACTTTCCACCAAAGCCTCCATTTATTATTTTGTTATTTTATTATTTTTTTAATGTTTATTTTTGAGAGAGAGAGAGAGAGAGAGAGAACACAAGCAGGGGAGGGGCAGAGAGGGAGGGACACAAAGAATCGGAAGCAGGCTCTAGGCTCTGAGCCTGACGCAGGGCTCGAATTTATAAACCACGAGATCATGACCTGAGTCGAAGTTGGACTCTTAACTGAGCCACGCAGGTGACCCAAAAGCCTCCATTTCTTGAGGGCCAGAATCCTCTTATTATGTTTCACCGTGTCCCAAGAGGTTGAGTTATCTCATCAATATAGCGGGAAATTCTAGTCTAAAATTTTCAAAGTGGCGAACCTGCCGTTACACCTTAGTAACCGAGAAAAGATACTTGCTCTCTGAATAACGGGAAGGTTCGAGGTTCACAAACCCTCCGTTAAACCTCACTACTGCTGAGAACATAAACGTTTGCTAACCAAGGGTAATATTTTAGGAAGACATCATGGGGATTCTAGGTACCATCTGCTTGAATAATCTTGGAAATCCCTATCAGAGCTAACATTTTTTGACCAAAATTTATCATGAAGTCTCCCAAAGGAGCTCCAATATCATAGAACAACAAAAACAACATGTAACAAACTGCGCCTTCATAACGATGCCTGTGTTTTTTGTTTTTTTTTTTTTGTTTTACCACCCTCAAAGATCCAAATTTAGCGGAGAGGAGATATTTTTATGCCATTTTCTCTTATTTTTTTAAGAGAAATCTAAAATCCCAGTCAGTCTCATCATCCTTCCCTCCTCATTCTTTACTTAGTCACATAATACAGAAACATTTTTATCAGCACTGTGAGGCTTTATGAAAGCAGACCTTGAAAACTCTCCTGAGTTTAGGTAAAGGCCAATGCTAGACTGGGGAGAAATAAATCAGGGCTGAGTTCCCGAAAGGAGAAAGGAAGGGCTGAACACAGTAAGGGGATATTTAAGTTTCCAGAAAGCAAGTAAGAAGAAAAGCATGCATTTTCCACATTCTCTGTCTTTTTATCTGTCTACATCTTCTTTTTCCAAGAATGTGATTTTCCTCTATAAAACTGTTTGCCCACTGGTGCATCTTCTGCACAACTTTTAACGAAAGCAAGGACAGTTTTGACTTTCTTAAGGACAGAGAGAAATCTTAGAGGCAAAACGAAATGAGAGCTGCAACATGTAAAAAACCATCTCACGATACCTGAGCACGTCGGACCCAATAAAAAAAAGTTAGAGTTTTAGATTTCGGAATCTAAGAAGTTGGCAAGCCATCCCCCCATGTCCCCCTTCCCTGTGGGTGTACATTTAAAGGGTCTGCTGTGTCACACCTTGAGGAGCATGACGCAGCAAGGAGGGCAGTTTCATGCAGCAAGCCTACCCTATGCCACGTCTAGGTTGGCAAAATTATTATTTTAATTTTAATTTTTTAATTTTAAAATTTTTTTTAATTTTTTAATTTTAAAAAATTAAAATTAAATTTTTTAAATTTAATTTAAAAAATTAAAAATTAAAAAATTAAAAAAAAATTAAAAATTTTTTAATTTTTGCCAGAACCCGGCAGAAAATGCCGGGTTCTGGGCGGGACAGACTGTTTCTTTGAATTGTCTTTCAAGCCTGGATACGTTCCCAACACCGAAAATTTGGAAGCTTGGTCAATTCCCCGTGGCAGCTCAAACCAGTTCTGTGTCAGCAGTCACTGGGAGAAGATAATTAGCGCTAAAAGCCGTTTAAAAGTCAAATGACTTCTGGGTTCCAGAGAACGTAAGAACGAAGCAAAACACCTCCCGCAGAGGGGCTTCCTCTGTGAAAGAGACGGTTTTAAAATGTTCTTCATTGCCAGTGTAACGTCTGCACTGAAGACAGCGCTCAGAAGTGAGGTGTCAATGTAAAATTAGTTCACTTGTAAATAGGGATTTTTAAACAGCAGGTTAATTACACGAGACAGGCTAACCTCTCCGGAGAATACCAGCAATGAGCACATGATGCATGGGGCTCATAATTTCCATTAATAAAGTCAGGATGCACACCTCATTCTTCACGTAGCTTGGTAAAAATACAACTGGGAGAGAGGAAACTGACATAATAAAGGCACCGACTCGCTTCTGTGAAGCTGTGCTTTGGGGGGACCTGAGCCGTTTTCCCACGTTAATTCTGCTTCTGGAGTCGTGACCTTAATTTACCCCATTTACCCAGAGTTCCCAGGCTGGCAGTCTCAGGATCATCTACACCTTCCTCTCTTGTTCACTCTCTGTGACCAGTTCTTCTCAATTCCACGACAGACACGGCTCTCAAATCCAGCCCCTGCCATCCACGCCACAGCCAACACCTGGTCTAAGGCCTTGTCACCTGGGCTACATAATACCAGTTTTTGAGTTATATGGAGTACTGCTAATAATGGCAAACACCCAGGCAGTGTTTTCTATGGGCCAAGAACTGTTCTAAGAGCATTCTATTCTCACAACAATGCTATGAAATAGGATTATGATCCTTCTTTCACAGAGAAGGAAAATGGAGAACAGAGAGGTTAAGTAACTTGGCTAATGTCACAGAGCATGTAAGAGGCAGATCAGGGATTTGAATTCATGTGATGTCTCCATGGTCTCTCATCTCAAACCATTAAACTGATTCTGTTTTAATTTAACCCATTATTATTTTTTTTTTTAAAAATTTTTTTTTTCAACGTTTTTTATTTATTTTTGGGACAGAGAGAGACAGAGCATGAACGGGGGAGGGGCAGAGAGAGAGGGAGACACAGAATCGGAAACAGGCTCCAGGCTCCGAGCCATCAGCCCAGAGCCTGACGCGGGGCTCGAACTCACGGACCGCGAGATCGTGACCTGGCTGAAGTCGGACGCTTAACCGACTGCGCCACCCAGGCGCCCCAACCCATTATTATTTTTATTATTGTTGCTTTTTTTTGGAATAGGGAATACAGTTAACTGATTCAAAATTTAAAAGCTTCAGAAAGCTGCATACTGAAAAGACTCTGCCACGCTGGCTCCTCATCTGCCCTCCCACCCCCCCACCCCCAGACCCTGGTTAAGAGGTAGTCAGCATGACCAGTTTTTTCAACAGTGTCCCGAGAAAAAACTTATGTTACTTCCGTCCTTTTGTTCCCCCCTCATACAAATACACTCTACTGGATACGATTTGGCATTATGCCTTTTTCATTGAACATATATTGAAGATCATTCCTTATCAATACATGAAGAGCTTCCTCTTTCTTTCTTTCTTTCTTTCTTTCTTTCTTTCTTTTTTTTTTTAAGACTGCAGATGGTCTGGGGGGGGGGGCACAAACTTTTCCTGTAAAGGGCCAGATAGTAAATATTTTAGGCTCTGTGGTCCATATGGTCTCTGTCACATATGCTGCTAGTGCTTTTTCAAAAAAACCTTTAAAAATGCAAAAGCATTCTTATCTCATGGGTTGAATTAAAAAAGGCTGCAGGCCGGATTCGGCCACGGACCTGTAGTTTGCTGATCCTTGAACTAACAGATGCTTACCTTGCTGCCCTATATCCAATCTTCCCTCACTCTGGCCACTTCCCGACCACCCTGAGAGCACTGTCCTATCATACAAATCTGACACCGTCAGTGCTTCCTTTAAACCCTCTGTTGCTCCCCACTCCCGACAGGGTAAAGTCTAGAGTGCTTGGCGGTGCCTACGATACCCTTCACAATTCATGTATTTCTCCACACCTTCATGTCTACTGCACTGGTCCGTGCCACCATCAGCTCTGAGCCTCAACTCCTGCAGCGACCCCTTTACTCCACTATTGACATATGACCTTCTTGCCCCAAATCTACTCTTCTCACAGCAGTGCAGCCCTAGGGATTTCTTAGAAGTGCAGATCGCATCTGGGAACCTCCAATGGTGTGTTGCTGCCCTAGAAGGAAGTCGACTTCCTTACCATGGTCTACAAGGTGAGCCAGCTCTGCCTGGCTCTCCTGTCCAACCTCATCACCACCATCCTCTTTCGCTCCCTCTGCTTCCCACTCACCAGCCACACCAGCACCCATGGGTGCTGATTCCTTGGCTGCCTCCTTGGAGTTCAGCCTCAGTTCAAATGCCACTTCCTTAGTGAGGTCCTCCCTTGTCTCCCAACCTACAGGGAACCTCTACTAGTCCTCCGTCACGTCACCATGTTTTATTTTTTTCATGGCCCTTATGGTCATCTATAAGTATATCTTGGTTTGTATTTGTAAATTCTCTGGTGTGGGCATCCCCGGAACCCAGCACAGTGCCTGATACATATGAGGTGATACCTGAAAATTTTCTGATTGAACAGCTGAAGAATTTCTACCCAATTTACCTCTCCTAGTGGACCTCTCCTCACTCACCTTGTACTTCAGTTCCCGGGTCCACCGGCTTTCTCACCAATCACTAAACATGAGCTTCCCTCTTCAGATTTTACACCTTTGCACTTGTTATCATCTCCTTCTCTGAGCAACAAACTTCTATGCACCCATCAATATAGTCAAATGTTACCTCCTCCATGAAGCTTTTACACTTTCCCTTGTTAGTGTCACCTTCTTCCTCCGGCAGGTTCCCAGAGCCCTCAGTACAGAGCTCCGTGATCACCCTGGGCTATAATTACTTACCACAAATGTTCATTTATTTATTATATCCTAAATGCCCCCAAACATTATATGTGTGTGTGTGTGTGTGTCTACATACGTTTATGTGTGTGTGTGTGTGTTCATCTATATCCATCTATATCTATTTATATGTATTACATTTTCATTTTACCTAAATGAGTTCCTTCAGGGAAGGAACACCTTGGATGGGATTTATGTGGTAAGTATGGGCACGTAACAACATAAATAGCAGCATTTAGCTCTGTGCTAAGCGCTTTACATACATTATCTTATGTAACTCTCCTAATAACCCAAACGAGGCTGGCACCATTATTATCTGTAACTTGTGGATGAGGTAACACGCTCCTGGTGAATCTGCAACCTGCAGCCAGCTGGTGGGGTGGCCCTTTGGAGGTCTGCTTGCCCTTGAGGTGGTACACAAATCTGTCCTGTTTCCCTGCGTGACACCTGGGGGCACAGCTCTACTCAGAGAGGGGTCAGGTGGGGCTCTCTCTCTCTCCCCTATAGCAAGGTGCTTCCTCGTGGGGGTCACAGATGTCCCTCTGCCAGCCAGATGGAGAGGCACGATTGCTACGCTGCCCTCGGCACACCTGTGACAGTGCCATCCCCAAGGGCAGCCAGATGTCCTTGGGGCCTGCCTCCCACTGCCACACGCTGCTTATCCATGTGGATGTAAGCTGCTCCGCTAGCTTACCCTTGAGCTAATGCGGAGGGACCACAGGGCTGTGGACAGAAGGGCGAGAGCCTAGAAGGCAGATGAGACAGGGCAGAAGGAGCTCCATTTCTTTATCATTTCTTTAGTTACTTCTTTTCCAGCTTTACTGAAGTGTAACCGACAGAAAAAAATGGTATCTATTTAAGGTGTATGACATGGTCATTTGATATATGAATATCTTGTGAAAAGCGCAACAAAGGAAGTCATCGACAGAATGAAAGGCAATGTATGGAATGAGAGAAAATATTTGCAAGCCCTATATCTGATAAGGGGCTAATGATATATTTTGGATATTAGAACCCCTACAACTCAATAGCAAAAAAAAAAAAAACAAAAAAAAACCTGATTAAAAAATGGGCAAAGGACCTGAATTAGGTATTTTTCCAAAGAACACATACAAATGACCAATAGGTATATGAAATGGTGCCCAACATCTTTACCCTTTCCATTAAGTGAAGAGACTTTTCTTGCATATTCTTTCAGGGAATAAGGGCAACAGGCAAAATTAGCCCCCCCCCCCCCCCCCCCCGGAACAGGCTCCATTACAGAGTGTATCCTGGTATAAAGGAGGAGAGAATGCTGAAATAGATTTGTTGTAGTCTGGCTTCTATTTGTGGGCACTGTGTAACTTTTCAGCTCATTGCGAAAATTCTATCTAGAGAAGTAGGTCACAAACTTTAGAGCAGTGCTATTCAAAGTGTGGCCCTTGCACCAGCAGCAGCAGAATCACCAGGGGACTCGTTAGAATTGCAAACTCCAGGACCACTCCAGACCTGACAAATCACAAGCTGCATTTTAATATGATCCCCCAGGAGCTTTGTAAACACATCTGAGTTTGTGAACCGCTGATCTAGGGTGCCTGATTAAAATGGGAGTTGGGGCTCTCTGCCTTAGAAATTCTGATTCACTTGATGAGGATGAGAGCCAGAAATCTGGCAAGCATCATTTACTTCTGGGTGGTTCTGTTTACTTTTGTGAATCACTGGGGTCCAGAAGCAGTGCCTCGGGGTGGAATTTGTGCAGACGCTGTATTTAGACGGTCCTGAGATTGAATCTCAGCTCAACTACCCACCTATTAGCTAGGTAACACTGATTAACCAGTTCATCTTGTCAAGCCTTAGCTTCCTCAAGTGTAAAATGAAGACCGTGAAGGCCTATACCTTCAGCTGTGACGCTGAAAGGCCGTATCATATGTAAAGTGCCTAGTACCAAATCTGTGGTGGAATGGGCCAGAGTATTGGTTAATTTCCATTGCAGAGACAGGGAAGGTCAAAGAGGGTTAACCGAGGCATGATGGCTGTAGTTTCCCTGTTACTGAACTTTGATCTTAAAGACACAGAGAAAGGATTAGACTGCAACAGCCATCAGACCTTATCATTTATTAAGAATCACCTGGGAAGTGAGTTAAAAATGCTGATACCTGGGTGCTGTTTCCCCAATTTCTGTTTCATCTGCATTTTTACCTCCAGGAGATTAAATGTATGAGGCCGCCACTCTCACTCTGAGAAACAGTGGCTTAGATAACATATGTGTTCATTCAATAAACCAAGAGCTTGACACAGGTGGGGCCCTTTGCTGGTACTGAGAAATACACTCAAAGAGAAATGATTCTGTCTGATATCCGCCCTGTCAGGAGCTTGGGCCTCCGAGGAGAGCGTGGGGCCTGTGCGTCTACATTAAGGCAGCAGCAGGAGCAGTGGCCCAGAAGACCAATGGAAAAAAGCCATACCTGGGCTTCTGCGGCTTCCATGGTGTGGGAGAGATTTCCATTCTGCACAGGTTCTGAAGCATCACTGGTTGGTGTCATTTCAACCTCTGTGCTGGTGCTGTTTGGGAGCTCGATTTTTTCTGTGATATAATTCAGACACACACAAAGAAAGCAAATGGAGTCAATAGGGGGTAAGAGCCACATGGGAAAGAACATCCTATAATGTCGGGCCAGAGGGGTGGTGAGGCCTGGGGTTAGGGTTGTGCCAAATGACAGAGGATTTTTCCCATTCTCCCCAACATCTTTTAGCAAATCAGTGTTCTTCCTCTCTTTAGTAGCTCTCTGGCTTACTCTGGCCTGACATCTTGAGTGCCCTTTCAGTTCCCATGGTGTGCATTCTCTAGACTAGGCAAATTCACCAAGTAGCCATTCAAGAACATGAACACAGACATTTTTTTCACCAAAACCATGCTCAGTCTACACAGTACTATTTATACCCAAGACCACACCCCTCCTATATATTTTTAACAACAGGCTCTTTTCTTTTGTATTACATTCTGTAAGGGGTATTTTATTGGCTAGGGCCCCAGGAGACTTGGGTTCTAGGCTCTGTTCCACCACTATCGGGCTGCCATTTTAGGCAAGTCTCCCCCTTCCACCAGGTTTCAGGAACCTTATCTGTAAAATGAGGGAGTTCAGGGGTGCCTGGGTGGCTCAGCTGGTTAAGCGTCCGACTTCGGCTCAGGTCACGATCTCATGGTTTGTGGGTTCAAGCCCTGCATCGGGCTCTATGCTGACGGCTCAGAGCCTGGAGCCTGCTTCTGATTCTGTGTCTCCCTCTTTGTCTGCCCCTCTCCTGCTCATGCTCTGACTCTCTCTCTCAAAAATAAATAAACATTAAAAAAAAATTAAAAAAAAATTTTTAAATAAAAAAAAAACCGAGGGGGTTCCACCGGTTGACCTTAAGGCCCACTGCTTCTGGCTCTAATTCTCTAGGCTCTGGGAGTGCACAGCTCTGCTGAAGTCTAGGTGGTGGGGGTAGGGTCAAGAGCCTGGCCTTCTGAAAAAGCCAGCAGAATGCGACTCAGCACGTTCCCCACCTGGGCATCCTATCGCAAGCAAGGCAAGAGGAAGCTGAACAGGACACAGAGGCCAAAGTCGGTCATTCCTAAGCGAGAGGTAACGTCTCGTTAGCATTAAGCCGCAGGTCACAAAGCACAGATTCCAGTTTTCCTCTGGGAGTTGAGAAGTGACTTCGGGGTCACTGGACTCTGGGACGCTGGACATCACAGGCCGGCCCAGGTTCGTACTCTGGCTCTACTGCTCATGCTATGGGACCCTTAGCGAGTAATTTAACTTCTCTGCAATTTAGCTTCCTCGTCTGTGAAACCGGAGTGATGTACTAACACCGTGACTACTGACAACAATGCAATGAAAGGATACGCCTATAAAAATTGAATTAAAAAATGCATAAAAAGCACTTAGCACAGTGCTGGAACAGAGGCGGGTGAACCATCTGATCGTTATCACAGTAGCTGCCTTGCGCTACAAGATTTATTTTTTCCGGGCTCAGAGGAGCACCTCAGGTGATCTGTCATCAGGTGCTACCAAGGTCTGCCAATGACTTCAGCGGGAGGGAAGTATAAAGGTGTTTAGGCCCCCTGGCTGCGCTGGGTAATTCTCGGATTTCAGGAGACAATGAGGCTGTGTGGTTCAACGCCAGGTTGCCAGGAATATCGTAATGCTCATCAGCATCAGATCCGAGCAGCACCAGACTGCTCACAGAGTGTCAGAATGTTTTTTTTTTCCCCGTAGTAACTTCCGCTGGAAGATATTTTCGTCGTCACATAAAAACTATTGACTTTGAAGTGGCCAAATTTCGGAAATCACGGGGAAGTGTTTGTTTATTCACGTACTCAGTTGTGGAATACAGAGGCATAAATCGTTTTTAATTAAGTTTATTTATTTACTTGTGGGGAGAGACAGAGAGAGCGAGCAGGGGAGGGGGGGAGAGGGAGAGGGAGAGAGAGAATTCCAAGCAGGCTTGGCACTGTCAGCATGGAGCCCAACGCGGTCTCAAACTCACGAACCAGGAGATCGTGACCTGAGCCAGAACCAAGAGTCAGACGCTTAACCACCTGAGCCACCCAGATGCCCCCAGAGGCACAAATATATTTAAACATGGAAAGCCACAGACACTCAAATTTATTTCAACTTTCCATGTTTTTAATAGTGACAGTGTTGTGTACGTGATGTTCTGCTGTGTGTGACCCTGCCGGTTAATCCCAATATGCTTGGTCCAGTTATTAAAAATACCAAATACTAAAACCTCAGGAAATATTGAAACTGGGCTTTGGGGTATCTATTGGTTGAAGTGAAACAACTTTAAGACCAGCCTGCAATGGCCAAACCTGACCGCGGCTAACATGGGATTATCAGGTCCCAAAGAGGAAGTAAGATGTCTGAGAACAGACATGAACAGGTAAGGAGAAAACCTCCTGCACATGACATTTAACAACTCAGCTTATTCCCTTCAAGTTTATCTTTTCTTTTTAATGTTTTTTAATTTATTTTTGAGAGAGAGAGAGAGAGAGAGCGAGCATGAGCAGGGGAGGGACAGAGAGAGAGGGAGACACAGAATCTGAAGCAGGCTCCAGGCTATGAGCTATCAGCACGGAGCCTGATACAGGGTTTAAACCCACGGACCGTGAGATCGTGACCTGAGCCGAAGTCAGACACTTAACTGACTGAGCCACCCAGGCGTCCCCAAGTTTATCTTTTCATACCCAATGGAATCTTAACTGTTTCTTGGCCAAAGATTTTCCCGGAGCTAGAAGTCAGGATAACAGGGGAGGCAGAAACTTTTCTAAGGAATGTTATATATTTTGAGTGCAACACTGCTGAATTTTGTCTGCAGATAACTGCAGTTTCTTGGGCAATAGCATCGTTTGTAGCATAGATACAGATTAGGTTAAATTTAGTTTGAATTTGGAATTAGTGAGTTATATTATAGCTGCAGACAGGAGAGGAGGAACATCATGTTCCAAGTTAAAATAAGATGTCTGAGTGTCACGATCTGGTCACACAGGTGCTCAGAAAAAAGTCAGCCAAAAAAGACCTGGGCTAGTATTGCCGAATTCTTAAGAAAGAAGAGGTGGGGCTGTCTCATAGGGACCCTGTCACTCAGTTTAGGGGTGACCAAGTGAACCATCTGGTAACTTAGTGGGTGTGGGGTAGGCAAGATCAGAAGTATACAGTGTAAGTATCTGGTTACCAGGCAAGAATTTCAGAAAGGAGAATTTCACCTTTTGTTAAACATTAAATGACAGGTGTGTGTGTATGTGTGTGTGTGTCTGTGTGTATGTGTGTGTGTGTTTGTGTGTGTGTGTGTGTATCCTCTTTATATGGAATTCCTGAAATGAAGTGATTTTCTACTCTTCAAGGGAAATGCCTGGATAGAAGCTGATTTTACTTTGGTTCCTCATAGAATCATTTACTCTTTTTGGAGTCCCCTAGTGCAGGTGACACAGTGCATCCATTCATGTCCTGTACCCTGCATGGGAAATGGGCTCTTCCTGACACCCAGGAATGGGCTGAGCTGCAGGGCTGCACATCTGCACTAAGTCAAGGGTGCCCATGCTGGGTCCTCCATCTCTGTTCCCCTCCATGCACTCCAGAAAAGGCATGGGATGAAGTTTCTCTGCACTCACCCACGTGATTGGCAGCCCCATTCTGCCTCTCGTTCTCATCCACCTGGCATTTCTTCTTGGCGATCTTGTGGAGAATAGAAGCCTTTTCTCTGAACCTCCCTGAAGCAAGAGAAAGCAGTGGAAAGGAGACACAGTGAGGAGGAAGACAAAGAGAGGGGCTTGTGGAAAATGGCGAAGCATTGGTGCAACACGCATGTGGCTTCCTCAGTTATGCTGCACGATAGCAGCGACCACAACTTTCTGCTCAACCCAAATGCCCTATGCCCTACAGGAAGGGTACTTTCTTACCTTTGTGGATTCTTTAGCCCAAATCTCAAGCTCCCAGCTTGAGAATCTCAAGCTCCCAGACCATAGTCGGGAGGTTTGACTCGGACCTCTTTCCCTCCCTTCCAATTGTTTACAAAATAAATGAAGGCACCAATCAGCACTAAAACTCCCCCTCCTGCTGAGATCCAAAACAACTCCAAAGACACAGAGATGCTCTGGAGACACAACCATTACTCTGGAATTAAATGATCATCTCAGAATTGGCTTGTGACAATGGAAATCCAAGCCCAAGGGTCCTTTGAGTTGTTCAACCATCTATCTTAATTAACATTGAAGAGTCTAAATGAGTTGGGAGCATGCATCCCAGCTTTCTGAATGAGCTGAGTCAGCTGCGATTAAAGCATCAAGGAGGCAACAGATTCCATCTGGGGATTCAGGGCAAAGAATGATCAACTGAGCAGAGCAAGTAATGTCTGTCAGTGATGGGATGTTTAGGGAAAGGTGCTGGAAAAAACACTCAAAATTCTCAAAACAGTCATTTAAAACAGACTATACCACAAGAATAACACTTAATTTCTTCTCCATTATTGACATAGTTAATGGTTAAATGCATGCAACAAGCACAGGAAACAAAAAGCATGCAAAAAATGTAGAGATTAGTGAAACATAGTACATTCTCTTTTAGTCCTTGATTCCCGTCCCCCCCCCCCCCCCAGAACATTCAAGGCACAAAGGAGCCTCATTTTAAACTGACTGGTTATTGCCTAGATTCAGATATGATGAGTCCTTCAATACACCACAACCTCTACAATTTTCTCAGTAGGCATTTGCGTTGGCTGGATTCTCTAGCAGCGTATTGCAGAAGATATCATTTTACTTCTCTACTCAGACCAAAAAGTGAACCAAACCCAAGCAAAACCCAAATGTTTCTCTTCTAGAGTCTCTTTTCCTAGGATGGGCCATGGCAGGTTGGCATCCACTTAGCCTCCCTTCCTCAAGGATGGAAATCATGGGGTGTCGCCAAAGTAGTGACTTGCGTCACTGGGGGGGGGGGGTGGTGGTGACAGAAGCCGTAAACTAGAGTGGGATCAGCTGATGCCAATGGGGAAGGTGACACAGTATGGAGCCCTTTCTGCTTCCAAGTTCCATCAGTCATAGGCCTAGACACCTTGCTACTGCAAAGGCAGTCTCTAGGATGAGAGTGCCTCAGTGTAGGCAATGAATGTGCACCAGAGCGCACCCTCTCGAAGGAAATAGGAAAGGAACCATTACACAGAACAAAGTAGGTTAGGATGTGGCTTGGGCTTCAGAAAGAATGAGAAAAAAGGAGGAGGTGATAGGCATGACGTCCATCCTTGAGGGATGTTGAAGGTGAGCGTTAGGTTCACCACGCTGAAAGGTGTTTTGAATTTGGCTGTTTCTATTTAGTTTCTGAGAGAAATTCTGAGAAGAAAAGGGGGAAGAAAAGAAAGCCTGGGGACGAGGGGAAGGAGGAGGCAAAAGGGACTAAGAAAGGAATGAAAATGAGAAGAGGAAGGAGGGAGGAGGTAGGCAGGGGGCTGTGATTGCCTAGACGTTGCTGAGGCAGCGTTGATGTGAGCCACTGTCCTGGCTGCCAAACCTCGGCTCATCTGAAGATGAGACAAATAATGAAGCGTGGCTGTCCATACTCTGCAGCCTTAAGCCTGAAGAGTGGTACTTCTCGTGGAAGACAATTCCAAGATGTCCTCACATCATTTGCTAAAAAGTTCAGGAGATGGAAAAGGCAAATTCTGAAACATTATAGGAGAGAATGCTCTTACTAATCAAACCGTTCAGTGGTTTCAGGGTCATTCTTTGAATTTAGAACCTCCTGGATCTCTGTGAGATGAAAAGGATCAAATACTGCTGTTTAAAAATTACTTAAAAAAATAGTAAGAAAGCAGGAAACATTCAGAAGAAGAGACAAATAAACCTGTGGGAACATAATCTGAAATAACCCGACCCCAGGAATGCCCCAAAGTCATGAATCATGGCAGAGAAACTATTTGATAGAAAACAGCTAATCACATCTTGTTTGTGGTTACATGAGTATTTTTCAGAGCTTAGATGTATACCAGGGAGAAATGATAGTAAAAGGGACCCAAAAGCATGGAAGGGTTTGGCCACAGTGTTGGCCACAGCCACTCATGGGCTGGGTTTCCCAAATCCTCTAAAGGGAGGCTAGGAGCATAGGGTAGGAAATGACTCTAGACTTGGGATTTCATAGGGTCCTGAACGTTTTTACAGGTCAGCGAGGGCTTTCTAGAGATAGAGAGTGTGTTTCTACTTTTCCCACTGCAGCAGCACTTGGGACTTTCTAAGCTTCTGAAAGGTGGGAGGGATTAGCTCTATTTGTTCTCTTGGGGCTTAGCCCTAGGGGCAACAGGACAAAGCTGCAGAGGCTGGCTGGGATCTCTCCTTCCCACTCACCTCTGCAACTTTTGAAATTCAACCTTCGTCCCAGTTAGCATGACCTGATTACCATTCTGCATTCCCAGTGCTGACAATGGCTGCTCAGTGGCCTAAAAGGATTTTCCCTCCAAGAGTCCTTTCGAGAAAAGCAGCAGTGAAATGCCACCTTCGGAATTCAACACACAGGTGTGCTCCTGGAGGGTGGTGGGGCAGAGCCTGACAAAGCCAGGCATGCCCATTTTAGCCCAATGGACATGCCAGGGATTGCCACAGGGCACCCCCTGAGAACAGATGTGAGGATGGCTAGCCAGACAAGAGAAAGCATGAGGTCTCTGGGGCAGAAGCCAGCGCAGAAGCAGTGATTCTCAAAGACCCTCTGGGCCTCGGGGTAGGAAGGCATGGCGCGTTCTGGACCTGTTTAGCCTGAAGCCACAAGCTGGGCAGAACACCCAGTAGGGTGTGTGTGTGTGTGTCTGTGTGTGTGTGGGACAGCACAGTATTGTGGTTCAATTTTGGACATGACTGGGTTCAAAGGTGGATCTGGGTTTAAGCCCTGCCTCTTTCACTGGCTCTGCTGGGTGAGTTAAACAGGGATTCCATCTGTTAAACAGGGATTCCTACGGTACTGGCTCATGAGTCTGATGCAAAGCTTAAGTGAGAATGTGCAAGGGGCTTATCATGACGTGTGGCATCAGAAGAAATCTGTAAATAAGAGGAAAAAGAAAAAGTAACGAAAACCACAGGGTCAAGGTGACAGGGCCCTGAGCTGCCTTCGGAGAAGTGCTGGCATCTTCTCTATCAGTCCAGACATGTGAGTCTGGAGAATTAGCTACACCCTCCCTGACATCTAAGCCTACTTGGATTGGTGTTCAGGTTTCAGTGAGGCCTCCCGAGTCAGTTCCAAACCAATTAGGAAAAGGATCACTTTACATCTTCCTGAGATGGAGAAGGTCAAGGTGACAGAGCTGACATTGTGTGTCTTAAACACTGATATCCTTGCAATCTCAAAATGGAAAGATGATGATCAGTCTTCTCCCATCACCTGTGGGGACAGAGTGCAGGCAAGGAATTACGGCTGCACAATGGATCTGTGTGCTCCAAGACCTTTCCGGTGCACAAGGGTATTACCTCCTGTGTCTCAGGCTCAGAATTTTAAAACAGGGATAATAAGAACACCCTTCTCATACAGCTGTTGGAAGGCTCAATGCGTTAATATGCATCAGGTGTTTAGATGGGCTCTGATATACAGTAAAGGAATTGTCACTCCGAAATGGTTATTATTATGGAGAGGAATGATAGGACATCCTTCTGATTAAGTACTGAGAAGAAAAAGAGATATTCACAACAGAGTTCATGTTTAGCAGCCTCTGGTGCAGGAGACCTTGGCAGTAAGGGGGCCACTTCCATAAACTATTTGACGCATGGACTTCACGCTGGCGTTAGGGTTGACACAGAGGGACAGATGTCAGAAACAACTGCAGCCCCGTGCCTGGGGATGAAGAATGAAGACATTTTGGGGTACTTTTCAAAGTGAGGGCAGGAGTGATTTTTTACATGTTTTAAGGCAACCTTAAAAAATACACTCTGTTGTAGTGTAAAGCCTCGAAGTGTTGTATTTTTACACAGCGACAGATATTTGTATACTTAAAATCTCAGAAATAGCAAACTCTGTTCAAATCGTGAGGCACCTACGTCAAAACCTAGTACACAGTTTTAATATAGTTTAGCCTGTCCTGAAGTTTGCAAAAGAATACCAGCTGAATATCCGCAGGGGAGTGTGTGTTGAGGGGGTGGCAGGGAAGAGCAGAAGAAAAGATCAGAGTGTAAGGCCCTAATGTGAATAAGAACAAGTTTGGAAAACCAATCAGGAATCAAAATCCTTGACCCTATCACCCAGACGTGAAAGAGAAGCCCCAAGCTGCACAGCAATGGATTTCATTTCTGTTCAGCTGTTAATCAAAACAGTCCCAGGAAATTCCTTCACCTCTTTCTCACCAAGCCTGTAATAGGCGGTGTTACAAAAGAACCCTCGGGGTTGGTGATCAATTAGGTCCTGGCTCCTACGGAACATTCTGAGCATCAGCAACGCAGAAGAGATGGGACAAAAGAGATATATAGATGCAAATGGGAGCAGCCACACACACTTCAGTGAACAGACCTTGGTTTGGGAGAAGAAAAGAAAAAAATGAAACAGAAGGCAAAACTTGAACACAGTGTTTTGAAATCTATTTTTGTGTTTTCAGTTCTGCCTTTCCTATCTCTGTCTTTGAAGTTTACGACTTGGCAGGTAGCTTAAAAAGCAAAAGTGCAGCTGAATGTTCCTCCTGTTTATTCGTTGCCTTTTTTTCCCTCTGGAATCACAGACTCAAGTCAGAGAGGCCATCGTCACTCTGAGGAGGGATGCCATGAAACTGATGTGGCAATAAGCAAACACTGACCTTGGGGCTATCCTGGGCTTCTCTCTTTCTCTCGCAGCCCACATGCGATCTATCAGCAAATCTGGTATCTCTACTTCCAAAATATTTCAGAATCTGGCCACTTCTCCTTCCTCCCCTCCTGGTCTCAGCAATGACCTTGCTGGTCTACTAACCAGTCTCCCAGGCCGGTCTCATCCTGGTATCCTTCGTGATCAATCAGATCATGTCACTCCTCTGGACAAAATCCTGCAGTGGCTCTCCAGGTCAAGGTGAAAGTCAAGGTCGTTACAAGGACCTGTAAGGAGGTTTAGCCACCTAGGCTGCCCTGCCTCATCCTTTCCCTCTCTCCAGTCTCACTCTGCTCCAGCCATGCTGGCCTCCTTGGTGTCCCACCTCAGAGCCATGGCATTTGCTGGTCCCTCTACCTGGAATGTTCTTCCCCCAGAGATCCATTGAGTTCACTCTCTCAACTCCTTCAAGTATTTCTTCAAATCTCACCTTCTCAGAGGCTTCTCTGAGCAGCCTATTTAAAATTGCAGCCTCTCTCTCTCCAGCACTTCCTATTCCCAGCTTGTTTTCTCTAAAATATTTATCGCCATCTAATATACTATATCATCATTACTATTGATTATCTGTTGCTTTCCATTAGCAGCCAAGCTCCATGAGGGGAGGGCTTTCCATTGGTTTTGTTCCCTATGGCATCCCCAGAGCCCTGTAGGGCTTGATAAATCATTGTGTTTGGGTTTCCAGGCAAGCAGTTGAGGCAACCACTCCTTAATATGTTTCTTGTTGGCTAATGACCCAAAGTAAATCCTTCCAGGTCTATGCAAACCCAAGGCCCCAGTGGGACTGAGTCTACATGTGGAATCCCAGGAACTTTCTGAAGGTAAATAGGAGAAAATGGGGTGGACTAGGTGTCCACAGTCCAGGGGCATGCCAGTCATCCTCTTTCTGCACATCACCAGGGCTGGCAAAGTAGGTGCTGAGAGGGGCCTGTGCGACACAGAGGAGGTACAGAGAGCACAGAAGAAGGCACAGAAGGTTGAAAAAGGGGCTTTGGCTCCTCCTTGTTCATTAAAATGCTTCTCATTTGTTAAGGCCTCACTGAAGGCCCAACCCGAAGGTATCTAATGATATTCACACCCCCCTTCCCAAGTGGAAATCCATCATTCGCATGGCACTTTGATTATACCTCATCGTAGTGCTTATTTCTTTCAGTTGGCTGCTCAACATGTCTGCTTTCCCATCAGATAGCAGGTTGCTCTGGGGAAGGGACCTTCTCTCACCATCTTTTATCCCTCAACAAGCATTTTAGAATGATGCTTGGCACAGTGTATGCACTCACTGAATTCCAGTGAAGTTCTCCCTACATCAGCCCTCTTAGGAATGTGAGCTTTGCTTTCAAGTGAGTACGGATCACAAACAATCATCCACTCTGTAAATATGAACCAGACCCGTGCTATGTACCAGGCAGTGTTTGGTGAATAAGATAAATCTAGCTGGTGCCCTTGTAGAGTCACAGCCTGGAGACAGAGAGACAAAAAACAAGGACTTAAGATTCATGATGGTGGGGGCCTTCTCAGAAGGGTATGGAAACTCAGAGAATAGGGAAAGTTCCAAGATACAAGATACCACTCAGCAGCTTGAAGGAATAAACTCCTCTTCCATTCTACAAACTGTCCTCATGGAGCAGATTATTCACCTCACAGGATCTGGACTGATTTTTATTCTTTTCTTTCTTTTCTTTTTAAAAGTAAGCTCTATGCCCAAAATGGGGCTTGAACTCATGATCTTGAGATCAAGAGTCACATGCTCTAATGACTGAGCCAGCCAGGGGCACCCTGATTTTTATTCTTAAAAGGAAAACATTACAAAATTTTTCATCTTAAGCAAAAATGCCAAGAACATAGAGTTTATTTATTCTTAAATTTATTTTTGAAGCACACCTCTAAATCATTTTTTCTAATTTTTGTGAAGCATCATGTAAAACTGGTTGTTATGACTACATTGATAATGGAAATTAAACTAGTATTGTAATAAAGTATTTTGTAAAATGTCTTTAGTAAATATTCTGTGAATGAACCATATAATAAGGTAATCAACATAATTTGGTTGTAGTTATTTTTATAGATCTAATCATAGGACTAGTTTCTGTAATTAATGAGAATATATACATAATTGTATCTCAACGGCTGGCCATCATACAATGAAATGAAGCAGCCAGATTTCCTTATTAAGGCTTTAAAAAATGATTTTCCAGAAGAATGACCTTTGGAATCAACTGTAAAGAATGGATCTGTCCGCATATGAACTGATCCTATCAACTCCCCTAGCAGGGTCACCTTATCAGTGGAAATATGGAATGCTTTCATAAATATTTTGGAAGATTTCCAATGCTTTTCAAAAGTTGATATCTTAAAGATTGAGATTTTTGTCCTTTATTCCAGTTCCTTGACTCTGTAGTGCCTTTGCCTACTCACTCGCTATGACTCTTCAGTCCTTCCTTTTCCCCTCAGCATATAATCATGGTTAAAGTCTCTCCACTGGGAACCTTTCTCTTGATTTGAGGCTTCTTGCTGGCACTGCCCTCACTTGCCTTCCCTTCACAGCCAAGCCTCTGGAGAGGTCAGCCTACGCTGGTACCTCTGGGTCCCCGGGGCTCCTTTGCTCACCTCTTCACCATGCGCCCGGCCTTTGTCAGCATTGCTCCACTGAATCCACCCTTGGCTACTTTTGCCTCCACATGACTGGGTCTCTCGGTGCATCTGATATTCTTCATCCCAGTCCAAACTGATTTTCCAGGACTCCTGAGAGTGACACTTAGGTGTCACACTATTCCTCAGGCTCCCTCCTCGCTCCCTGTCCCCCACCCCCACATTCTGCCAAAAAACCCAATGGACCTCCACCTGAATATCAGTGATTCCCAAATTCAGATCTCTAGCTCTGATCCTCTTATCCAATGGACTTCTGAACACTTCACTTGCAAGTCCCCTTCACAGTAAAACTCAGCATGCCCGCCACTCCCACCCATTGTCTTCCTCCTAGGAATGTGTCCATCTGCTTGCACTTTCTATTGGTGATTTCCTCACTCACAGTGTTTTCTAGCCATCTTAGAGGTCCCCCTTGTACTCCACATTCAATTAGTTACCAACTCCTTCAGAGTCTACTTTTGAACACTTTAGATCCAACATTTCCAGCGTGGATGTTGGTTACAGTCTCTTGACTGATCTCCCAGTTTTTAAGTTACACTTCTTGTGGCTTGGAATGCTCCACACTTGTTATTTGCATGTCTCACTCCTTTTTAAGACTCTGCTTCAAAGCATCTCATCTTTCAGGAAACTTTCCCTGAATTCCTTTCCTGGGCTGGCAAGGCACCCTGGTACGTTTCTCTATCACAGCACTGATATCCATCCTATCATACCAGTTATCATAGACCCTCAGAGGTATTCTACTGACCTCTCTCCAACCAGCTGGATAGGGCTACCATTTTTCATCTGCTCCCCAATGCCTACTTCCTAGGCTGGTCCTCAATAAGTATTTATGAATATACCAACATTAACACAAACAACAAAGGGTGTGTGTGTGTGTGTGTGTGTGTGTGTGTGTTGGTTAGAGCACTTGCTGTATAAAAATCTATTCATAGCTTATGTTCCTTCTGGGGGTAGAGAAACAAGGAAGGACCGGAAACCTGCAGAAACACTGCTGAAAACTCACCAGGCACTCTTCTTGGTTAATGCTGTGATTAAGCCTCTAAAGTCTAATAGTGTTTACAGTCAATATTTATCTATTTTGAGGCTTTTTAAAAAGCATATAATCTAATCAAACAAAGGCAACATTGGGATTTCACAAACCAAAAAAACTCACAGCGAGGATCAATGCCAGAATACAGTGTCTCAGAAAAAGAGCCAGCTTACTGACCTTAGCTGAGGCTGACACCGCTTGAGAGCTAATGTTCTTTATCATTTTAGGTCACCTGCTTTATTATTTTAGGAACTTAATTTTCCGAAAATTTCTGTCTCATATACACGGATACAAATGGCTCCCACACATGAAATTCTCAAAGGGGTTTCTCTGATCTCAGCTTTGGAGTTCTGAGCCAGGTAGCGGCTGACAGATGATGGAAGGTTTGACTGTCTTTCTCGTGTTCCCGTCCCTTGCCCCCTGTGGGTATCTGAGAGATAAATGAATAAACAATCACTTTATAGGGCAGGCCTCAGATCTCAAGACTTGCCAACATCCAGCCCCACTACCACCGAATGGGTGCAAAAGATCTCTCCAGAGTCAGTTTTCAAAGCCCATATCTTGGGTGTGTCTCTGCAAGTGGGTTGTGACATTAACGTATTCATTTGGGCCAAGTTGTTATTTGTTCACAGCACCTGACACATTGTGGGTGCTGAATGCATATGTATCGAATGGTTACTCTTTTATATAAAAAACAGAACATAAAACAGTTCTTTCTTCTGATGAGCCTATATGTCACCCAATTATTTATCTTGATGTGAAATGAAAGATCTTAGATTTGGCTGGCATTTATTCAGGAGCAGCCGCTGTTTCACGTACATACGTCATCTCCTGTCACCAGGATTTCATGTGTCTGTGAATCGTCAGTTGATTTGAGCTCCTATTTCCTAGTTTCTGGAATCCTCAATGTTACATCGTAAACCGGTGCCTGTAGATCTCATCTGAAGCATGGTTTTGCGACAGAAGTGCCGACACATGCTGAGTGTTCTTAACTAAATGTTACTGAGGGCTTAGTGGTCCATGACTAAAATGACATGGTTCAGTTCATTTCAGATGTAATCAAAAGAGAATCTTACCATGCATAATTGAACATGCCAGCCTCCTGGTATTACAGATTCCCACTTTTTCTTTTTTGTAAGAGAAAGCTTCATGGGGGTGGGAAATTATATCATTAACTTGTAATAATAGTATTCAAGTTTGACTAATGAAGGCAACTTAGCATTTTCAGCTCTGGGGATGTCAGAAATAGACAAAAAGCAGCATCCACAATTTGCCTTTTGCTGCAACTTAACACCTTCTACATATGCAATGTGGCAAAATCTGCCTTTATTTGCCAGGTCCGATCTTTCTGCTTTTACTGCTGACAGTTTAGATCATGAAAATAAGATGCAATGAAGTCTGAAAAACTGGATGTATTCTAATTAGACTTCCTTGGTCCTGGTTTTCAGGAAGACCGTGGATTCACCCACGCAGCTGGTTTGGTCTTTCTGACAGATCTGACAGCAGTTACTAGCTGGTTAGTCTGATTATGCACCTACTAGGCTGCTGTCTTCCTAAGATCCAGCCCCAGGAGATACTTGTAAGAATACATCTCTAAAAAAGTAATGTGGTTAATAAATGGTGAGGCAGTACATGTTGGGGAGGGGTAAGGCTCAGCCTTACCGAGAGCATCTGTGGCTAGAAAAATCCTACGGTGATGGCAAGTTGGACTGAATGAGTTAAACCATGAACCTGGAATGAATGAAATGTAACATGGTATGGGAAATGGTGTCCATGCACAACGGGGGCTCCCCACTTTTGGTAATTGGAAGGCAGAAAGTTAATTTGCAGTGTACCTTTCAGACATTCTGCAGGGATGACAACAGTCTTGTGTAAGGGGGACACATGATGTGGTGGAAATTGGATATTCGGTGTAGGAAGACTAGCCTTGTCATTTAATTTAGAGGAAAGACTTCCATCATAACTGAACCCTGGCTTTAACTCAACTTTGGTAAAAAAAAAAAAATCTGGCTTCTGAAATCAGTAAATTAGAAGGCAGTTACAATGCAAAGGCTGATCTGCTTTGTACGGACTCTTCAAGGGACTTCATTAAGTTGGTTTGAGGAGCTCTCATTCACTGTTGGTGGGAACATCAGCTAGTGCAATTCCTTTGGAGGGCAATTTGGCAATAGCTTTCAGAATCTGAAATGTGTATATGCTTTGATCTCGCATTTCTATTTCTAGGGATTTATTTTATATGTATATATCTTCCATTCAGTAGACTTGGCTATATGGGGAAAGATGCTCATGTGGTGTTCTAATAATTGGATAAATCAACAGAAATGGAAATATTGTAAATGGCCATTGACAGGGGACTGATGGGAAGGACCTATCATGGAAGAGGCAAGCAGTAGAATACGATGTAGCTAGTAAAGGATAAGGAAAGTGCTGATATGGAAACGTCTCCACTATATGCTAATAAATAAAAGCCAGATATAGAGAACGGTGTATAGAAGAAAAGCGTGTATGTTAGAAAATAGATGACAGTGGTTAACTCTAAGGAATAAGTGGAATCTGGGGTAAAAGGGAGACTCATTTTTATTGCTTTCCCTTATGTCGTGTTTGCTTTTTACTTCTGTATGCATGTAATGCTTTTTTATAATTAAACGGAATAGTTAAAATTAACTTGCAGTTACAATTTTTACTGTGCTAAAAGTTTGTATTTGCAACTAAAAGAGAAGGTAGTTATTCTTTTAAAGGTCTATTTCACAGGAACTATCTTTTGTAATACCTGCTATATATAAAACCACATTAATAAACAATTTGTCTATGAACTGGATCAATAAATACACAAGCCTTCTGTTTCAGAAGCTGTGGCCCAGGAACCTACCTACCCACAGTCCTGGTGGCAGCTTACCCAAAATGTAAGATGAAGTTTTCAAAAGATTTAATCTCAAAAGTAGACTCTAAACCAGTGCCTGCCATCACATTTAATACAAGGAACTAGGAAAGAATCTTGGACATGGGACTCAAAGGGCTATCAAGGTGTCCATTATCTGAACACTCTTCTGACAGAGGCTACCTTGGCTTCTCCAGAGGAGGGGGACTCACTGGCTTTTGAGGCAGGCCATTGCATCTTTGGCCATGTCTGTAGGAAAGGTCTTCCTGTGCTGGGTTGAACCCACTCGCTCTCTGAATTGAGGAAGGCTCCTTCTTCAACCTTCCTCACCCCCAGCTGGACTTAAGGGGTTCCCCAGCGCTCCCCTATCCTGGAAAGAAGGACCCTACTTTATCAGTGCAAACTGCCTGGGGGGCCCCTACCAAGTAAGAACTTCTAACACATTGTTAGGTTGTTCCCATTCCATCCTGTATCCTTTTCCTTTCAGCAGAGCCTCTGGGTCATCCAACACCATCCAGACCTTCATCTCCATGTGGCTCTGAAAATGCCTGACCTGACTCAATCTCACATCTCTGCCACCAGTAAATCTGTCTCTACGTCCTTAACCTCTGCTTTGAATATTCTCTTTGCCTTTCTGTTTCCTGAGGGCCCCTTTTCTCTCATGGCCCTTGAAAGGGGCAGGTGCTTGTCTCTCCAAATGGCCCACATTCCATCCCCCCTTTCTCACTACTTCCAAACCATTTCTTGTGCCTTTGAAGCATAAGCCACCTCTACCACCTCTATGGCAACTGACTTCCTCATCAACCTTCTGTCATTCCAGAACCCGCTACTCTTTTACATAGCTCCTGTTACCAGCTTCGGTAATAGGTAAGCCCCGCAACACTTGGCTCCTCACCACCCTAACCTGCTCATTTCCAGCTACCCTCTCCCCTAGCTCACCTTATTCACCCACTCCTGTGGTCAGATCTAGACTTCATCATTAGCAATAATGGTACCACTTCCAAACTCCTGACTTGAAGCATCTCACTTTGTGTCCATCACTCTCTTTGTACGACAGCAATTCTTTGATTTTACTGGTCAATTCATTGATGGTATCACCTTTTCATTGCCTTCTTGTGGAACAGTTCATTTGGCTTCTGGGATGCCCTTCTCTCCTGGTTCTCCGTCCACCCTAGTTTTCCTTGCTGGGTCTCCCCTTCTTCCCAGACTCTAACCTTTGGAGTCCACAGGGTCAACCTTGACCTCCTCTTCCCTACTGATTAGGTCAGTATTCTTCTCCAGTTCTGTAGCTTTAAATAACACCCATATTGCATGACTCCTAAATATGTATCCATAGCCCTGGTCTTTCTCCCAAGATACACACTCCATTTCCACTGCTTCCTCCACATCTCCATTTGGATATCTCACAGGTATCTCAAATTTAACATGAATTCTCAACATCCCTCACACAGCTTGCTCTGTTCTCCATATTCCCTATCAACATATAATTATACAAAAGTGATATTTCTCTTTTGAGGAGAGATTGCATGTTGCCTATCCGGTATCTATTTCCTTTTCATTTCCTAGTGACATAATACGTAAAGCTGGGGGACAGCAAATCACCCAGTTTAATAAACTACATCTCCGAGCTTCCTTGAAATGAGGTGTAGACATGTAACTGGTTTTGGGCAGTTTTACTGGAAGGGTCTAAAGGGAAGCCTCCTCAAAAAGAAGACAAAATAGCTGGGGAAAATCATGTTGGCTCTTCCTCCTTCCTGGAATATAGACATGATGACTGGAGCTCTACCAGCAGCCATCTTAGACCACAAGGTGCCCTTGAGGTTGAAAGTCATATACTAGGATTATGAAGAAGATGGGATTGGTCTTGGATTAGTGAAGAGCTTCCATATCTGCCACATACTGCCTACCTTTGGACCTCTTTTACTTGAGAGAAAAATTAACTTCCATCTGACCAAAGCCACAGTTAATTCGGATTTTCTACTATATACAGCTGAACCCATCCTGCCTAATATATCAGTGTATGTAACACAGTCTTATCCATTCGGGCAAAGATTAAATTATAATGTGAAGGCCACAGGTAATACCAAAGACCTGTTTTGGGACTACGTTTTCAGAGGATACATCTTTGGTAATGGAAAATACTGTTAAATGGTATTCCAAAATTCAATTTCTCCTTGAAAAAGAACTGGACTATTTCACTGCAGTTAAGAACATCAAATGACTGGCTAGACTATGTGACCTTAAAGGCTTTTACTTCTTTAAGATAATGGGGGTTTTCAAAACTCAGCCACATGCTTAATTTAGGACCCCATCATTCAGGTTAAGACATTAGCTTTTCAGTTTGGTAAAGAAAGGGGCTATTGGTTGCCAGGAAGTAGTATCTTTAATCTCATTAAGGAAAAGATAATTGTAATTTTTGCCCTTGACATTACAACAACTTTTTATATCTTTTTTTCTTACACAAATGAACAAAGACTTTTTAAATGATAAAGAAATTATTTTTCCTGGAAATGGCTAGTGTTAAGGGGCAATGAGTTTAGGACAGTACACTGCAGGCAGCTTCCCCATACATTGCTTCTTTGCAAGATATTAGTCAGGATTTCTGTCTATCTACCTATCTACACGTCTCCATGAACGTTTATCTCCAAAGAGTAAAAGTTAGTTCCATCTAATATAATGGATAGCAAGGTCTCTTCTCCTTTTAATTCATGTGTTCAACCACACAAGGATGTTTTCTTTTGAGCTAGCTTTCTACATTTTCACCTAATTTTAGTAAGAAAGCAAAGTTCAACTTTTTGAGAGTTTTCCAGAATGAGAATGGTGTGTAACTTGGATATCTGCAGGTGAGAAATACACTATGGGTTATTAGCTCCAGGTAAAAATTGGAGATCGCTCTTTCAAGAATATGCAGTATTACTGCACAAGGAGATAAAAGGATGGCTGCCCATGTAGAGCGGTCTGAGGTCACCAAAAGGCCACTTCTAGAGTAATTTGTTCGCATCCCTGGAAGCATTTTATTATAGAAGGAAATTCAGTGCTTTGGAAGAGTAAGCCTTACTAACTATCAAGTCTGGCAAAATGTGTCATACAGAGCAGGTGCTCAGTTATTATTAAGTGAACACAGGATCAGGTGGCCAGTAGGTGTTGTCATCTTGGGATGCAGGAATGAGGCAATGCAGACATCACTTCTCTGAGAAGCCTGTCCTCATTTCTCAAGACTGAATATGATGCCTTCCACTGGACTCTCCCTGCACCTTGGGTCTGTCCATCATATTACTCATCTCTTTGCCTGTGTCTCCCACTAGAGTGTGAATTCTTTAGAAGGACTGTCTTCAATCAGCCCTGGATCTGGTCCAATGCCTGGTACTTACTGAGTGTTGTTGAGTGGATGTATTAGAGAATGAACGAATGAATGAATGAATGAGTGAATGGATGAATGAAATTCTGATTAGCTTGGGGTGAGGAGGAGGCTGGGTGTGGCCTAGGGAGGTCTTCCAGTTTAGTTTCTAAGGCACCTGAAGATGAGGGAGGGAGAGAGAGGGCTCTGAGGGCAAGGTCACTTTTTGTCAAAATGTCATGATTTTGTCCAATGTCTGAGAGTGAGTATATTGTCTTATTAAAATAACCTTTTTATGGGGCACCTGGGTGGCTCAGTCGGTTGAGCGTCCGACTTCAGCTCAGGTCACGATCTCACGGTTCGTGAGTTCGAGCCCCGCGTCAGGCTCTGGGCTGATGGCTCAGAGCCTGGAGCCTGCTTCCGATTCTGTGTCTCCCTCTCTCTCTCTCTGCCCCTCCCCCATTCATGCTCTGTCTCTCTCTGTCTCAAAAATAAACATTAAAAAAAAAATTAAAAAAAATAACCTTTTTATGGTGAAGTGTCCAAGTAGCGGTTCATGTTTTATTCAGGAGCGCATTGTTGTTCACTCTATGATGCCCTCATTCTAAGTCTGTAGTTTAAACCTTTCCCATGATTGGTCTCCATCAAGCATTTCTTTCCACTCCCTATTCTGACGCCAATTTGAACGGTCCATTTCCTCACACCCACCTTGTACATCAAACTGCAGCAGTACCAAGAGGGCAGAGCTTGGGTGTGCCACGGTCCTGACTTTGGGTCCCAATTCACCACTTAGTACCCCTGAGTCCCAGAGCAAAATACTTTACTTCTCTGAGTCTTAGTTTCCTCATCTAATAAAACACTTTGAACTTTGGCTTTCTCATCTTCGAAAAAATCCACCTTGTGTGGTCATTATAAGGATTAAATGACACCCACTGCACTTGGCAGGTGGCCAGTAAAGGTTGGTGTGTCCCTATCCTTTGATTCCATCCTCAGCTTGGTAGGTCAGAACTTACCACCCTTCCTTCCCCAGTTTATCCCATATTTACTGATCCTTGGAACCCAGTTCATTTTCTCCACAAAATCTTCCCCCTGGTTGAAAGCAATCCTTCCTCCTTCTGGAGTCTGCCATTTTCTTCCGAATACCTATGGTACTTACCACTTTCTTCCTGGTGGCTCAGTGGTTACTGTGTTTCATTTTTCTCCCTGTCTATAAATTCTGCGGGGGGCAAATTGCTCACCTTTTAATCTCGTATTTCCCCAAAGCACCTAGCAACATAATTTGCATATAGCAGGGCCTTAAAATAATGAGCTATGTTCAAGACAATTCTCTATATTTAGGAAATCATCAGTCAATTCCCCTTAAGATATGGGGTAGCATATATGACCCATCTTTCCACTGCTCCACTTGAGGGGGGAAAAACGGGCCCTCATTTAAAGTAGCTGACCTCACATAACATCCAGAGGATTTCCTGGAAATAGTTACAAATGAGGACTAGTCATATGGGCAATTACAATAAAGCCCTGCTCAAGAGCTAGTCACATTTCTAAAAGTGTGAAAAGAAATGCTTCAAATGGAGAGGGGTATTTCCTGAAGGTTAGGTAGCCTACAGCGATTGCCCCAAACATCTACATCTTTATGACACTTGCTTCTGTCGTACAAATGGAAGCAGCACAAATCACAGTTACTATTTTCAGGGGGAGGGGGAGGCTCTCGAGTGTTTGAAGGAGTCACATGTAGCTGTTGCCTGGTCTAAAGTTACTGGGCTGGCTTTGAATCTTTCAGACAGAATCCCAGAATTAGCTTTAAGCCAGGCCTCGCTTGTCCTGGAGGTGAAGGGTGTGGCTTGATGTGGCTAGAGGAAGACCTGTTCCAAAGTATTCCAAAGTATTTCTGTGAGTACTTGAGAGGGATGGCTATGTGTCTGGAATACTTCTTAATCTTTCAGAGGCTCCTATTCCCAGTGAAGGATAGAACCTTGATCAGCATTTCTAAAACAGTCCCGCAAGAGGTTCCGTGGAAGAAAGAGGCCTCTCATCAAAGAAGTCTGGGCAAGAAACTGCATCCCTCTTTATGCTTTACTCGATGCTGCAATGCACAGGAGCACACGGAAGCCTCTGACAGGTCACGTGGCAAAGAAAACTCAGGAGCTCTTCCACTTTATTAAACTAGGAAATCAATCTTACCTTCTTTTTTTCTGGGGTGTGGCAAAATCCCTACTGACATCATATGAAATGAGTTTATCACAGAACACACTTTAAAAATGCTGCCTGAGCCACTATTAGCTGTTACGGTAGTAGGGGTGAAAGTTCAGCTAAGAACTGGACACAAAGGGATACGCAAGAAGGGATGGGAAAGTGAAGAGAAGTCGTAAGAAATGTTAAAGGTGGCCCATCAGGGCCCCAAACACAATTTCACAGCCCTGCTAAGGGCCGGCATGATTTTGACTTTATTTTCCTGCCTAGAAAGCCCGCGTGTTACTAGGTGGGTGGATCAGATTGGAAGTACTGTTTTTTGCATCTTGGTGTGGCCTTGAGTTGTCTGGTTTAGGGAGGCTGAGAAAGGACACCAACTCTTGCTCTAATGGATGTGGAAAGAGGAAGGAAAGGAACAGAGTAGGTGAGAAATGGGGCAACTGAGGCAAGAGCAGGGCAGATGCTGCCCCAAGAATGGGAAGTGAAGGGTGGATGGCAGAGGACGGGAAAGAGGAAAGAGGAAAGAGGAAAGAGAGAGAGTGGACGGTCGTGACAGGGCAGGGAGAAGCTAACAGACCCCCCCCCCCCCCCCCCCCCCCCTGGGGGGCCCGAAAAAAGGGGGGGGGGGGGGGGGGGGGGGGGGGGGGGGGAAAGAAAACCCCCCCCCCCCCCCCCCCCCCCCTTGCTGCTGGAGCCATGAAACTGAGGCTGGGGGCTGGGGAGATGCCCGGAGGCGAGTCTCAAAGCTTTGGCTTCTCAAGCCAATTGCCAATAAAAACCCAAGTGATCTGAAGACATGGAATAAAAATAATAGCTGGCACAGGAGCCTTCCTTTAAGGTCTGGATTGCTCTTTCTATCCTCTTGGTGGTAGGACACTTATTCTCATAGGTAGCTTTCTGTCCCTGGCGCTCTCATTTCCCCAGGTTGTTGGGAGGATCCTGGGTCATAACAGGGCCCGGCATGAGACCCTAATAGGGGCCTTCTGCTTTAGAAAACACCACAGTGGTTAACTGAAAGTGCAGGAATAGCCTGGGTGTTGTACAGAAGCCAGAGTTGTGTGCGGGGGCGGGGAGGCGGAGAAGGAGCTTCCTCTTACCAGGGGCTGTCAGATGTTCCGCTTCTTTGATGCAAAGCAACTAGGAGATCTTGGGCAAGCTAAAGCAACTTAGAAATACTAGAAGCTGCAAACAAGATATGCAACACATTGGGGAGTTTCGCTCATGTCCAAAGCCAAAATTAGCTGATTCCTCTTCTGGACTACCTTTTGATTGCTTGTCAGTATCAACGTAAAAATCATGTAAAAACCCAAACGTTTCATACCTTATAAATATTATTTATTACCCAAAAGATGGAGGCATGTGTGGGGTGAAATGGGGGAAACAGGGTAACTCCCTTCACAAGAGTAAACCTTTCAAAGTGTTCTTCCATGGTGAACTTATTTCAGAGAAGGGATTCTCATTGGGTCAAGATTGTGCTCCAGGAATGGTGCCTGGAGTTCATTAGTAAATTCATTTAAAAATAAATCTCTGCCAGCCTTCATTTACTCAGGGGAAATGGTTACAAGGCTATGCTCAGTCTCACAAAGCATGAACCCCAGTGAATTCAATTCCACCGGCTGGAACTGTGGCCTCGGCCTTTCTGAGCAACGCTCTTGGATGAGTGAGTGAGCAGGGACTGTGGGGACTGAGGACATGAGCTCACAGCTGTCTGCGCCAGAAACCGGTCTCTAGCTGGTTTTGGGTTGAGGAGTTGAGATCACTCTTTCCTTTGCACAAATCAGAACATCCACTCCCTCTGAAATTCAGGGCATATTAAGAGTGCTGACTGGATGCGTTTCTATGTGTTGTGAGCACGTGGGGGAAATAATGCTGACACAGTGGGTGTGTGCTTGGGCTTACATCGCTGACACCATTTCTCTGTGTGTGTGGTACACAACTGACATGGTTTGGAGCATCTGAATGGAATAACATGATTGCCCATGGTATTGCACATCTCCAATCCCAAATAAACACGATGGCAAAAACTAGACAAAAATGTGGAAAGAATAATAAATCACACGATGTCACTGAAGTCATGCAAAGAGGGAAAATAAAAGATTAAAAAAAAAATGGGCAAGCACCAGACACCATAAATGAAAAAAACAAAAAAAAGCCAATGCATACAATTCTAAAATCATTCTTACCTTCTTCAGTCATTGTGTCATAATATTTTAGTTTTCCATATGATCCAAGTTCTACAACATCACAGTAAAAGACACAAAGATAAGGAACGAGCTGTAATGCAAGAACTTTGTTTTTACACATTCTTAATTAATCAGATTCAGAGTTATACTGTCAAATTCCGCAATCGTTAACTATATAGAGATGTGCAAACATGGGCCATGTGGCAGACAGCTTTCACGGCCCATTTTCAGAAATCACTTAAAATATATTATTCTACTGGGGGTAGGATGTGCCCTGCATTACAGAATAGGACACAGTTATTTTAACATCCCATGAAACAGTGTAGTTGGCAAGTTCACACCGGGTCTAGCCTAGCCCTATAGTTTGAATAGAGGTGACGCTCTAAGGGAAAGGGACAAACGAGGACAATGTCCAGGCCCAGTGGGGCTTGAGGACTGGGAGTCCTTGCCATGGGACAGCAGGCCCAGAAATTCATTTCCTAGCTCCTCTCCAACAGAACCACTTCCTAGAGATTAAGGAGGCTACCTGGGAAAACCCAAAATGCAAAACCAGGTTCTGAACTCCGTGTTCACTTTTATCTCATAGATTAGATAGAAAGCACTGAATACCATGAGTGCAGCCTGCTGACAAGAGCTGAAAAAGGTGCGGAGTGCTCTGGAAGAGGGAAGCCACCTGGCTCAGGCAGGTGACAGAGCAGCCCCATCTCCCAGCTTGAGGCATCGCCTGTGGCTCCTTAGACTGCAGTGGGGAGGGGCTATCAACAGCCCCTCCTGTGCGCAGATCACCAAAGGACTCACTGTCACCGACACCACTGGCAGAAAGCAATGCTGTGCTGAATCATCTGGGGATGCTGAATCAGCCTGGGTTGGGGAAGAGAGGAGGCCGGGATGCGCCATTTCTGTTTCCTTAGTTCCATTCTAAAATAGAAACTTTAATTCTTGTTCATCTGAAAATTCCAGAGTGTTTTAAGCAACATTGTGAGTAGGTTAAAAATATTTTTCCCGGTCATAACAACACTCTCCCAATAAACCTCAAGAAATTAATTAGACTCAAGAGATATTTCTGTGATTCTGCAGAAAGCCTCCATGGCTCATTAACTTAGGACGCCAATGAAACCCCACACATGAATCAACTAGTAATTGATGGGTTTTGTGTGCAAGATGAAGGATCCAGCTTAAAAGACAATAAGACATATCCTTCCATTTTACGTTTATATTATACATTATAGAATATATATAGTATGCATATATCTATATCTGTATCTTTACCTATATCTATATACATATTCTTTTTCCATGCGCCTAAAATTTTACTAAAGCTATTTTAACACACCGATACAAAATTATGCCTTGGGGAGAAAAATCACCTCATCCTTATGCTTCTGCAAAAACCTGCCTACTCTGGATTTTGTAGCTACATGACAAAAGGTGCAAGCACTTCAATAAGAAATTGAATTTTGTGTAAATAACAAGAAAGTCTTTTTAATGACTTCTGGGGATTGATTCTGCAGAATATAATTTTTGGGGGGGTATTTTAAGAACAGTAGTCTACTATATATATGACATCGCACAAGCTTGGAATTCCGAAATGATCTAAATACCTTCATAAATATTAAACACACGTTCATGGTAGCTTTACACATAATACACGCACAAGCGCGTGTGTAAAATCTTAGAGTAAGTTGATGAATTATATCAGCCAACTAATTTTTTTGTAGCCTCTCCTCCTCTCCTGAGGTAAAGCAGTAGCATAAGCAGCTGGCATTCTCTGTTCTTTGCTCAGGAAACAGAACGTGGGCGGCTCTGTGTTTGCAAAGTTGGGTGTAGACCATATTCTACACAGGAAAGATACACCATTGCAATTTTATGGATCTGTCTTTTTAGATGCAAACCCTCCATATACGGATACACGTTTTCATGTATCACTTCCAAACTGTCAAACATCTGCTTGTGGCAGATGTGATTATTTTTTACCCCACCTCTTGTGGAATCAGGTATAAACAAATACAAACATAGCCTGTAATTATTTCATTTTTATATCGTGGAAATTGGAACTGTTCATGTCTGACAACGCTCACACGTTGTTGCTGCTGTGGCAATGTCTAGATGGTTTCTTAGCTGCTTCCTTGGATGAATGGGACAGAGGGATAAGAACTGAAAGGAACATACCAAAAATGAGGCTAAGGGTGGTGGAAGATAAGGAACAACAGTAGTGAAAAACCAAAATACAACAGGTGACACAGCAACTCGAAGCACAGTGAGGAAGCAGGGCAAGGTCAGAGTACCTGCCCAAGTGAAGGGAATTATGTTTGTTGCTTACTAAAGCAAAGGCAGAAAAGAATGAGAAGGAAGCCAGTGTGCTAGAACAGTCTCGAATGCACACAGCAACAGGATGGTGAGATGGTGGGCTCAGTACTCTCATGCTTTCAAGTGGTTAGGACAGCATCCTGGGGTAGGTGGGGGTGCATCTCCAAGAGCTGGTGGCTCTCATTTAGGGGGGCACGAAGAGGGGTGTCACACGCGACTAGGATGAACACAACATGTACACGTAAGCCAGAGCACATCGTGCACCGGATTGGTGTCCTACAGACAATGAATGCCTCATGGAGAGTGGTCTTAGCCACTGTGGCCTGAGAGGGCCTGAGAGGCATGAATGAAAATTCACCGGCAAGGGGAAATGGCCTCCAGTCAGCACACTTCCCACAGAAATTAACCAAGGTTCCTTTACACCATTGGATCAGGATTCTAACGGGGCCTCATCCAAGCTGAGTTTCTCTGGGATAGGAGGCAGTGAAGGAGTTCAAGAGAGGGCTGTTTAATCCCATCTAGCAACATCCATTCTGTCAACGGAGCAAGAGGTAGCCAGGATCGGAAGAGGGATGAATCACCAGTGAATATCATCCTGGGTACCACCTGGTGTCTCTTCACTGTAACATATCTCTAAGAAGCCCACACAGCCTAAGAAAAAATTCCAGAACCCAGCGGTTGGTGCTGGAGCTGAGCCTATAAGCCGATTGTGAATGCTGCCTGTCATGGCGACCCCCCTCCCCCCCTTGCTTTCATGCCATTTGGATCGTTGTGGCCACAGGCATCTTGCTCCAAGATCTGTAGGAGGGATGAAGTATTTCCACTTCCTTCCAGGTCCTGCCGGCAACATAACAACCTGCTTTAAGGTACCTCCTGATTCCTGTCCATACTTCATGATTGGTAAGTCAAGGGAAGGGTCTTCAGCCTCAAAGAATCTATGAATAAGAATTCGTGTTTTGGGTTCCTAATCTCCTTTCCTAAGAAGGGCATGGACACATATTTCTCCTTCCAACACTGACTTTCTCAGCTCCACTTTTGAGGGTTTTGGCATTCTCAATCCTTTTTTCAGCAAACCTCCCCAGATAGGTGGAGGAGAAAAATGACTTCTCACCTTTCAGGCCTCAAAATTCTGATCTATAAGACAGAAATTCAATAGAAGCATCTATGCTGAGTTCCTTTGATTGGAATGAAAAACAGAGGTAGAGAAATCAGTGAGAACAAGTATTTATCACTTAAGTGTTAGCTGGCAGGAAAAAAATGATTAATTTGTTTATTGTTTTTTAATCAAAGAGCTTTATTTTTGGTACTGGCTTGGACTGCATGTGGAGACCTAAAAATTAAGGCTTTCTCAATACAAATGGGTGGTAGTCTCTCAGTAAAGTTGCCTAATACCTATCAAGAAGGTGTGTGCAGATACTGGATTATATCACAACAATGGAAGGATTATTTTCAGTAGCAAATGGAGGTTAAAGACATGGGCTTTGCAACCAGGGTGTAGGCTCGAATCCATGGTCTGCCACTTATTAGCTGTGTGACTTTGAGCAAACTGCTTGTCCTCCCCAAGCCTTGGTGTCCTCAGCTATATAGGGGCATAATTGTATCTATCCCATAATGCTGGGATAAAGAGTAGTAGATAGGACAACAACTCCCAATAAGCCACCAGGGATGGGCAGCTTTATTGCTGCAAGAACCCCAAGAAGCGTGAGGAACCCATGGGACACGGAGCAGAGCATTTAGAGAATCTGGTCTTTTACACAGGTTTGTTAAATTCAACACTACTTAAAGAGGTTTTACACAGAGATCTGCTGCTCAACAACAAAATATATTTTGCCACGTCGGGGCCAGCATACAAAAGAAATTTCTTCATCAGTCCTGCTCTTCGACTCTTGGATCTATGCAGAATGCCAAAATTTGGACTGTAACCATTGCAATAGCATGTGACCATTCATCTGACCACGAGTGTACCAGCTTGGGACCTTGGCAACTTCTCTTCTGATATTTGCACACAAGCCTGTCTGTCCAACTAGGCTGTCCATATGTCGAAGGCAGAGACCCTCTTTCTCTTAGATCCCTTCCAACGGAACCTAGAACAGTGCTTTTCTCTTATCACATGCTCTCCTCACATTTCTTAAATAAAGTATGTAAACGCCCAGCTCCCAAATGACACTGAGGTTTAGGATGCTTTGTTTTGTTGAACTTCCCTAGAAGCTAAAGTCAGGAAGGCAGGCGTGAATGCCTGAAGCTTCTTGACTGCCGATACCATGATAGCATCATCAAGGTTAAGAGTGCTTCTGAGTGAGATAGACAAGATAGCTAATTCAGAGCAGTGGCTCTACTCCTTATGAGCTGGGTGATCCTCCCTGGGCCTCGATCTCCTCTTCAGTAAAATGGGGACAAGAACAATAAGTACCTATGCTCAGAGGGGTTTTTGGAGGATCAGATGAGAACAAGTATAGAAAGCACTTTGCATTGGGGTGACACAGGCATCCTTAGCAATTAGTACCCCTTTTCATTGTCTGCCAAAGCTCCCACATGAACATCAACTCAGCCTAGCAGGATGTTGCTGAATCCCCTTCAACCTGATTATCTCCGTGGACGAGCACCAATGTCAATGTCTATACTTGCCATACAAGTCAACAACACCCCCCCCCCCCAGACTTCTTCCCTTAAACCCGAGGGAAACTGTCAGAAGAAAAACTTTCAGTTTAGTGAAAGGCTTCCCTGGCTAACTTCCAGAACCGTATTTTGCAGTTTTAGCCCAAAGTGTTTTTTTTTTTTTTAATTTGTGAATTTATTTTCATTATTGAGATTTTGTGAACGGGTGGCTATGCCAGTCGAGCCTTTGTAATTTCCCATCCCACTCCCCAACATAAATGTAGCATTTATATTTGTAGAGCTATTTAATTCTTAAGTTTCTTGTGGCATATCTGGGTTTACCTTTTTCTTGTCTCCTCATGTGAAAAACTTGAATCACTATAAACCTGAGTTCTGAGTTAAAAGGTGTTTTCTCATGCAGCCTGATTTAAAGCTTTTTGTTTGATTTCACCTCAAAAAAAGGCTGCTTGAGCCACTAGAATTAATTGCTTCCCATTACAAGGCTTTCTTTGGTCATTATTCTTTTATATCAAATCCATGCCGATGCAAGTAGTTTTTTTTTTTTTTAACTTAAAAATAACCTTTAAAGACTGAGGTTAAATGAGGAAACAACCATGAATCCTCACTTCTTACTCAATTCAGAAGGAAAGGAATATTTTAATCTTCAAATTCTCACAAGAAGCTTTCAAAGTACTGACTCATCACAGAAGCTCTGCTCACCATTCCGTGGAGGGGAATGATGCTCATGTGTTAAGCTTCCCTAAGAGGCTCCTAATGTGTACACGCTTGCCCAGAGACAGCTGTACTTCACATGTGGCAACATACATATGTCACACACAAGGTGTCAACAGAGATGATCCTGTTCTATGGAGTTCTTTTCACATCTGACTCTTCCCGATCTATGTTAGTGAGTACTTCTTTTTCTTCTATGAGACGAAAACCTCTCACTTAGGCTTTTGGACGCCAGGCAACAACGGAGCAAATGAAAATAAAGGGCAAAGTGGTGGGTGATCTTCCATCAGCTGCTGAGTTTCAACAGGATTTAGGAACACTCCTCTCAGAAATTCATCACCTGAGTCTCACGCCCTTGGGATCGAGCCCCTTCGTGAAACACTCTTCCTTTTAAGCTTCCTGCAAACCTAGACACGTTGGTTTGTTATGGCTCTTAGTTTTGTTTCCCACACTCGCCACATGTATTTCTGTTTGTGTCCTTCTGCTGACGTCATTCTGAGCCCCAGCTCCCAGGAAATACTGATGTTACATCGGGAGTCAGAATGGTCCCCAGCATCTGGCCTGGTGTCTGGAGCACAGAAGACATTCTGACAAAGCATGAATGAACCACAGGGGCCAGGTATGTAGGTGAGCAAAGTGGGCTGGGGACAATGACAGGGAATGGTGTGATGATGGACAACTGGACAGTGCATGCGTAAAAATGGGCAGTGGCCACGCACCTCCAGTTCCATGAAGAAATGCAGGCATAGCGTTGATCTGCTGGTTATTCCAGGGAAGCCAGATACCTGGATTTTAATGTGAAAACTCCTGAGTTTTAAATGTTGGCGACAAATTCCAAATTAAAAAAACACCACCTGGGTCATATTGGGCTCATTGATTTGCAATCTTTGGTTTAAAATTGGGCTGCTCTGTCTTTTAAATATTAGTTGGATGGATGAATGAATGAACAAATGAGACCAACTAGGCTCTTTGAACTGGGAGGGGTCGTTGCTTACATAACCCTTCTCCAGAGGGTCAAGGACTTGGGCTCACTTCCTTGTCTGTCTCAAAGCTTACATTTGTGATGTAGGTACTACAATCTGCTCATCCGTGGCTTGGGAACAAATTGAACCTCATCACCTCAGGCTCCTCTGGGACCACCAAAGGTGGATCTCATGTCAGGTCCACGAAGCAGCTATGATCTGTGACTGTCCTTCTATATGCATGTTCTTGCCCAGCCGGCTCTGCCACACAAACAGTGGTTTTGTTTTGTTTTGTTTCAAATACTATTTTGGGAAGGAATGGAAGTTGCCCATTAGGTGTAACTGTTCCCAATTATCTTGCAGGGAACTATCTGGGTTAGAAAAATACAGTGGAAGGTTCTGAGAGGTAAGTTAGGACCACAGATGGAGGTGCCGTATAATTACATGGGAATTATCATCCTCGAACAGTGAGCAATAATGTGTGGTCATCACTGTGGATCATCCAGATGGTTCATAATGAAATGCCCAAGTGAGTCCCCAGATACTCTGACTTCTTATAAATTTGTCACCTAATTTGCAGCCTTGCTCATCTGTGGTGTTGCTTAGCAATATCAATGGTTACTGATTTCTGTCCTGTGAGAAGCTGACTTGGGCCATATTTCACTGTAATTTACATGCTCTGGATGATCAAACAAGAAAAATGGGACCTGGATGTGCTGATCTGTTGCTTTCCTTTTGAGGTCGGTTGGGGGAGGAGGAGAGCACAGGATAGAGCAAGCAGGTTTCTGGAAAGTAATTTTAAAGAAAAGCAGTAAGCGACCTAGGCAGGAGAATCAACCCCAACGGTGTGGTTAAAAAAAAATTTCCCGAGCTTTTATGGGTATCCTTTTAATCACGTAATTAAAAACCTCAATGACAACCTTAACATAATTTTAAACACTGATACTTTGTCAGAATGTTTTTTTTTCCCCAAAGGGATGGAGAAAAGCAAGTGATGATATAGCATAACAGCTATATCATTTATAGTTTGGAGCCCTACAGACTTAACAACCAGGTCTGCTATGTACTAGCCCTGACACCTTGGGCATGTTACCTAACCTCTCTGATAACTCAGTTCCTTCACTTACATAAAATGGGACCAAGAACAATTGTCTTGTAGGGCTGGGGTGAGGATTACAGGTACTTAACACATCACTGGCACATAATATTCATTAAACATATGGTAGGTATTATTATGGCTTTAAAATATCAGGGGCGCCTGGGCGGCTCAGTCAGTTAGGCAGCCGACTCTTGATCTCAGTTCAGGACTTGATCTCAGGGTTGTGAGTTCAAGCTCTGCATTGGGCTCCATGTTGGGTGTGGAGCCTACTTAAAAAAAAATAAAGTATCTGTTGGTTTTTCCTTCAAAGAGATATCATTCTTCTGATCTTTACAAAATCAGAGAGAACCTGATATCAAGACACCTTCTCATCATCACGCAGAACATGGAGGTCTTGTAGCATAGTATAAGTTTTGGAGTCAATAGATGTGGGTTCTAATCCAGACTTTAATTCTTTTTTTTTTTTTTTTTTTGAGAAAGAGAGAAAGAGTGTGAATGGGGGAGAGGGGCAGAGGGGGGGAGAGAGAGAATGCCAAGCAGGCTCCATGCTCAGCATGGAGACCAGCATGAGGCTTCATCTCATGACCCTGGGATCATGACCTGAGCTGAAATTAAGAGTCAGGTGCTCAACTGACTGAGCCACCCAGGTGCCCCCAGACTTTAATTCTTATTAGATACATGACTTTGTAGTAAGATAGTCAGTCTTTCAGAGCCTTAGTTTCCCCATCAGAGTACTAATTCTAGAACTCCCTATTGTGTAGTTGTAAGATACTTTACTTGATGTCTGGAACATTGGAAGTGCTCCATAAATGGGAGCCATCATTCTTTAACTGTGCCAAAGCCCAGTGAGTGATGAGTATCCAGGCTAACATAAGTCACAAGAAATGACCATCTACCATTAGAAACTTGTTCTAACATCCTTTCACAAGCTCATATTGGAGAAGAAACAGATAAATGGAGAAGAACGACAAAAATAATGACCCATTATATCATGCCGAAGGAAGTCGATAAATGTTATATTCTTTTTTTTCCTTTTTTTTTTTTTTTAAAGAGAAGGCACACATGTGTGAATTGGGGAGGGGCTGCGGAAGAAGGAGAGAGAGAATCTTAAGTAGGCTCCGCACCCAGCATGGAGCCCAACGAGGGGCTCGATCTCATGACCATGAGATCATGACCTGAGCTGAAATCAAGAGTTGGAAGCTTAACAGACTGAGCCACCCAGGCGCCCCTGTCATATTCTTTTGTATAATCTGACATCAAGTACATGGACACTGTTAGTATTATTTAGAGAACGTACTGGTCAGGGAAAGAGATAATATAAAGATCTTTAAGTTTTGATTTTCAAAAGGAAGGCTCAAAAGGGACTTCAGCTGTTTAGGAAAGTGGTATTGTTGAGTGGTTAAGAGAGTGAATTCTGAGGGCCAACAAATCTGAATTTGAATATGGCTCCATCAATTACTTCTCTTGTGTCCTTAGGCAAATTATTTAATTACCCTAACTTTCAGTGTCCTTATCTATAAAATGTTATAATAGAAGTTCCTATCTCACAGCGTTGATGTGAACATTAAATGAGTTAATTTAATAAAATGCTTAGCACAGTGTCTGGAACATAGTAAATGTGCGATAAACGGTGGTTATTATAATCACCCCTGTGAGCATCTATCCAGAGTTTTGGCTAAATCTTTGATACTTTCTCTGGTGTCTTCTTTTTCAGCTGGAGTTTCCAAAGACAAAATTATATTGTCACAGGTAATGAAAAATTATAGTTGGAATAGCAAAGAACACAGAATATCAGGTACCATCCATATAAAATTTGGAATTTATCTCTTATTTCAGAAAATCTGCCTGAGCCCTACTAATGGCAAGTTTCTAAAACATGTTTTCAATAAATTTTTGTGTGTGTGGGTAAAGGGTTAGGAAGCTAACAGTTTCACTAATGACATATTCTAACATCTTGGGCACATTTACGCATCTCTGGAAACTGAAAGGCTATGTTTACAAAACCAAGCAAAATGTACTTTTTGACTGAGTCTTATCAAATTTGGGGTGCAGGACACTGACACATATCTCAGTCTTTAAAGTGGCCAAACACTCCATTCCGTTTTCCTGCTCCTGCATTCTTTTTTTTTTTAAAAAAGGACTTATAAGGTGGTGTATATAGATAGGCCCACCATTTTCTTTCATAGACATAGGAGCTTGGTTCTATTACATATGACCAAGATCCACAGGGTGGGGCCCTAGATGTTACTGAAGCTTCCACATCATAAGCCACACTCACAACCCAACCAGTCAGGAAGCCCTATCAGTTCCACCCCTAAATATCCTCAATTCTGTCTTTTCTACTCCATTCCCATTGTCCCCACCTTAGTCCGAGGCTCTTGCCATACTCTTATTTGAACTTTCAATTCCTAATCTTTCTCACCTCCGACTGTCTACTCTCACCTATGTTTCACACTTTCCAGGGGAATGTTCCAAACACAAAACCAAAAAACAACAGCTCCAAATCCTACCCTTTTTGTGTTGGACTTTTATTAGGTTTCTTAGTTTATTTAATCCTTTAGAACCCAGTTCTGAGGCTCCCTCCTGCAGGCAGCATCCCTGAACGCCCCCTGTCCCTAGTGGGAGTCACGCCCTCCTGTGTGTGTGTTCCAAGTATGGACTTTTGTTGTGTGCTCATCAAATGTACCTTAACCTATTTGCTTTCTGCCCTATAGGGCAAAGAATCATCTTACTCATTTTGTTAATTTTAGCACCCAGCAGAGTTCCTGGCACTCTGTAGGTGTTCAAATGCTACTGAACTGAATTAGATCTCTATTCAATAGTGCACTGTTAATCTTCTTCAGCCTAGTTACCTTCAGTACTGACACCTATGGTTCCTTCCATTTTAGCGTTCTAACCCTGCAGTTTCAACTATTCTGTTTTCAGTAACTCTGCAGGGAGGAAAATGTATGTGGTCTTAACTCTTGGAATCCTTTTCATTGCCTCTATAAAGTAAGAGGATTTACATCACGCACGAGTGCCATCAGTAGAGTCTTTAGCATACAGAAGACAAAATGGCGGGGATACCTTGGAAATGGAGATGGAAAAAAACACTGGTGCAGAGAATGGATACTGCATGCTGGCTAGAGAACAACTTGGATGTTCTCCTGGATCCCATCTTGCAGCCTGGCTGGATTCAGTGGTTTTTGCCAGACAGAGAGAATCAGTGCTAAATTATATCCAGCCATTGGGTCAGCACAGCTGAGTTTCTACCCTGTGATGTACCAAGCATCAAACAATATCAGAAAAGTATATAAGGAAAGCATCCTAGGGGAAGAAAGGAAAAACAATAAAATGAAAACACAAAATAAAAGAGAAAACTCCAGCCATCTAAGGGGAGAAAAGGGCAAGAGGTAAGGGAGAAGCCTGAGAAGTTAAGAGAATTTGAGAAAAGAATGAAAAAGAGGGAAAAAAGACTGTGAGACAGACAGGAAATTAATGCCACCAATGTGGAAGTAAATTAAAAGTAAAAACTATTCTTTTTTAAAAATTAAAAACATTTTATTTTAGAGAGAGAGAGAGTGAGCATGAGTGGGGAAGAGGGGCAGAAGGAGAGAATCTTAGGTGCCACGTTCAGTGCGGAGCCCAATGCGGGGCTCAAGGTGGGGCTTGATCCCATGACCCTGGGATCATGACCTGAGTTGAAATCAAGAGTTGGTTGCTCAGCCAACTGAGCCACCCAGGTGCCCCCAAAGTAAAAACTATTCTCATAATTAACTATCCTATGCTTTAGTATTGTCCATGATGTCATTTTACTGATTACTTGGATCCTTACCACAATAGAAACAATCACCCCAAATTATGAAGAATTTAAATCATCAAATTTAAAGTGGGAAGAATATTCATGCAATCCTCTAAATTCCATTTAAGTGTAAATCCATTTACCATTACTCTTACTTAAATGCCACATTGTGTAAAGTGGGACTATACAAGTGAGTTTAAAGTCCAGATGTAAATATAGGGCAGAAGATTAAGATATGTTTCACAAATAGTTCATCCTCCTCCTTAGATTAAATAGCAAATGACTGCCAGTGAAACACAGATCTGATGATGTCAGAGGAGGCAAGGACCTTCTTATCCCATGTCTATAAACGGTGGCCTAATGATGTTTCTGTAGGATTAAAAAATTAGTACAGTTATTGCTTTTCCAGATTTGTATCAATACTTTAGAAAGAGGAATTTTATTTTTAGTCTGTTGACTGTCTGAAAGCCATGGACCCCAGGATGGAATCAGGACTTTTTGGAAGGAAATGAGTTAAGTACCATGTCACACGACTTCCTTCTTGTTGTACAAAGGACAGGAGAACTTGGTAAACACAGAGACTATGACTATACAGCTTCAGGATGACTTTGGCTCCACTAAAGGCCAGACTACCAAAAAGACCAGTTCCCATGTTATGTTCTAGATAGGTATCATGGGATCTAAACAATTGGCATGTGGTAAATAGGCATCTTTTGAAGGGAAGATATAGAAAAAATAATTCAGTAAGTTACTACTGAATTACCGAAAAATACCTGAAAATATGATGATTGCAAGAAAAAAAAAAGAAGAGCTGAAAGCAATTTGACAAATACCTGCACAGAACTGACGATGTGCCAGGCAATACTCTGTGTGCTCCATGAATAGCACTGTAGTGAGTATACTTTCTAGCCCTAAGAGATATGATTATCTTCCCTGCTGTACAAAAGAGGAAGCCAAGTTAGAGAGAAGTTAAATAATGTGCCGAAGGTCATGCAGCAAGTTAGTGGCAGAGCCGGGATTTGAGCCAAGGTGGCTGGCTTCGCAATGGGTCTAACAACTATGCTCCTCTTCCCGTGGGTCTGATGGGAAGTAGCCACCATGAACGCCCCCAGCAGGGGAGAGAGCCCATCGAAATTGGCATATTGTATGATACTACCTTCAAGCATCAAGAGTCGCCTCCTCATTATCTCTCACTAGGGTACACTTCTGAGGTCTAGAAAAGAGTAAGTTTTTCTAGCAAGGAAACTCTGCATGGCATATTGTGTCATACATGGAAAGGAAGGTGATTAACTGGATGAAGTGTTTTTCAGAAATGGCAGAGGAGAATTTCCATCACAAATAATTTTATGGAATGAAACAGACTCACTATGACTTTTAACTCCTGGCAATGATGGTTGTTTTGGCCTAAAGGTCATAGCATTGAAGGAAAGCTACACTTGCTATTGGTTACTTGGGATTACGTGCTGCTGCCCTGGGAAGTCAAGGAGAGAAATCACCACCCCAGAAGGAGCCACGTAGGTTACCGCAACTACATTTCTGAGGCTCAGATTCAAGCAACCTCATTTAAACTGGTTTTCAGGAAGTTGTCTGGGACAAACACTGGCTAATGTTCCCCTAGAGACTTATCAATAGTGGGGGCTTGTAAAAAAAAAAAAGTGTTTCCCAGTGGAGTAACCACTCACATCAGCTTGCAAGAGGAATGTGTTTGTAAATGAATGAATGAGTGAATGAATGAATATATGAATCCACACACAAAGAAGAAATCAACCTGATGTAGACCCAGAAGCTTTACGTAAACAACAATCTTGCTTGACTCTTGATGTGTGTGAATGTGTGTATGTGAGTGTGTGTGCGTGTGCATCATATAGTCTCATTCAAGCCCCTCGACAACCCAAACAGGACAGTTTGGTGTGGGTGAGGAAATTCTTTTTAATGAGTGAGGTGAGGACGACAGATTTGGGGGATCTGATATCATGGGATCAGAGGAAAACAGATCCTGACAGCAGCTTTAGGATTTGTGTTTACAACATGATCAATATCCAGAGGTGAGCGCCCCCACAGCATACAACCCAGACTCAAGAGTCAAAGTGGGAAGCGTCTTGGCTATGATCACAGCAAACTCTCTCCAAACCGAATGTAAATCATCCAGCTTGCTCTCCATTAAGCGAGGCCCTGCTGGTTATTAAACAAGCAGCAGTGTCTTTAGTGTTTCGTTGGCAAGAAAACACATTTGAATGCTCTCTTATCACAGATGATATTTATATATCGGTACACATTTTGAATGGGCAGTCGGTAAAATCAAAGTACATTTTTCAGTGGTTGCTCCCATCCTTTGGTCGCCACATCGTCATGCCTGTGACAGCTGCTCACTATCTCTGGAGCTCTGAGTCCTTCCTCTGAAAGGAGTTCTAACTGCATCTTTTGAGCATGTGATAAGTTAAAGAGAACAAAGATAAAGCTGTAAGATTATGGATGCTTCCATGTCTTTTTCCTTCTTCGTGCTACGTTTAAACTCAAGGCTCTATGTGCCCCGGCACGGTTGGCCGGTTTGGTTTATTCACCTGCACTTGTCACAGTGTGATGCTGCCTCCGTAAATGTGTACTTCCACCGCTTCAGGGCTGAGGACCTTGTTCCTTCAAATAAATGATGCGAGTGCTCTAGGAAGTCCCTCTCCATCCCGCAGAGCACTCCACCTAAGAGCGATGAAAAGATTCCTGAGGGCAGGGGTGCTCCCCTCTTACTCCTATTGGTAAGGGGCTCCTCTGGGGTGACCCCAGCTGCCTCCTCCTTCTGCCAAATACTTCAACCAGAACATCCAAAGTCTGATCTCTGATGGGGGCGCATTTTCCCTTTCTGTTCTTTGCGAAAAGTGTCTTTGCTCTTCTTTATTCTACATGAATTTACAAATCGAGTTGATGAAGTCACATAAAATATCTTCTTGGGATTTCAATTAGGACTGAGTTGCATTGAGAGTTTAACTGAGGGAGAACTGATATCTTCATTAAATATCAACACTGAGATCGTCTGTGTTCTTTGGGTTTTTGCTATAAAGTTCTTAAACATTTCCTTTGGGTTAATTCTTGGTACTCGATGGCTTTGTCGCATTTGTAAGTGGTGTCTTTATTGCTTTTATGTTTATTATCACCAATCTAGAGGAAAGCTCTTGAATTGGGCACATTGCTAAAGGATTTGACATGAGTGAACTCTTAATAGTTCTACAGTGTTATTTAAACATATTTTTACTCTTCCCTCTGGGAATTCTTTTGAACAAAGGGTTCTGCTGTTAATTTTTTTTTTTAAGTTCGAAAACCCATGGGAAAGATGGTGAAAAGACCAGATATTTGCTACTCATTTGTGAGGTTTTACATTGAGATGTCCCAGAATTCAGGTCCCTGAAGCAGCTTGTTCACCACCCACTGCCTGAGCCACACTGATAAAGCATAAGACGGACACGGGATGTCACAGTAACTACTGGAGGGGAGTTGAGGGAGCAAAATTGTCCTTCAGGAAGCCAGCAGAAAGGCTCCCAGGACACTCCCCTAACCAGTCTGAATGAAGGTAACATGAATGGAAAGTCACGACAGCAGAGGCAGGCTCTGGTAATGTGAAGTGAATTTGCAAAGGGAAAAATTTCCCTGTCTTTCTAACAGCAAATAAGCTAGGTAAGAGCACAGTGTCATTTTCAGACATCTCCTCATGGGATTCTGAAGATTTTGTTACAAAAAACAGCCTGAGGGGAATTGCATACAAGGCATGCGGCAGCTTTTCTAAACTGCCTCAAACCCTATAGTTAAATAATCCTTCAGTTCGATGATAGCTCATTAGGCAAGTATTTTTCTGACTTTTGTGTTTCTATCAGGTGCACTTATCTGTTAGATTTTGCTGGTAATAATAAAATTGTTTTTACCATGAAAAAAATGTAAGTCAAATTTTAAAATTCCACAAGGAAGGAGAAATTACTGGAATTGTAGAAGATAATCCCAGAATCCAGAGAGACTGAATGAGGAACTTCTTTTGTGATTTCCTTCTCAAATACGATTTAACACAAAAGGACGTGGTAGATGCTATTTTACAGGCATTTGTTTTTGTACAATGGATGGAAGGCTAAAACAATAAGCTTTTTAGAATTCTGTAGTGATGGTAATTACAATGGGTAATTAGGCCCATGAAATGCAACAAGTAAAGGAACCAAAGGTACAACAAAGGGAAGAAAAGGAAATGAAATGGAAGAACCAAGAGTTTGGAAAGAAAGGCATAAGTGGACAGGAAAACTCACCAAGAAGGCCAGAGGCAGAGAGCAAACATCTCCCGTCACAGCAATACCTCCAGAACCAGAGGCGGACTTAGTCACTCATCCAGCATATAAGGGCCATGCAAGAGGCTGGGGGATACAATGGTGGCGAAAGCAGAAATGACTGCTATTCATTCTTGCAGAGACAGCCATCAACTGACTAGGACTTTGCTGGGCACAGTGAGAAAGAGCCCTTTGGCAGGGCACGGGCCAAGACAATTTACAAGGCCAGAGAGATAGAGCTCTCCAGCAGATCAATTATAAAGGCAAGCACTCATTTAAGGCATTCAACAAGTACTATCGGGGTCCATGTGTGCTGGGCCCTGGAGATACAGCTGTCCATGGCCTGTCCTACCAGATGTATTAGCGAGACAGACAGCAAACAACAAGAAAATACATTCATGGTGACGACTGTCACAGAGAAATAATAGACCAGGTCAAGGAAGATCTAACGCTCTGCTTTATTATCATTGTTTTGATTTCGCTACTTTTCAAAGGCTAATCGAGTAAGGCCTCTCTGATCAGGTGGCATTTGAAGGCTGATTTGAAAAGGAAGGGAGGAGAGAAGCCATTTGGACATCTGGGGGAAGAAAGAATATGTACAAAAACCTTGAGGCGGGAGTGTGCTTGGAGTTTGTGTGAAGAAGCTGGTGGGCAGCCAGAGAAGTGAGGAAGGAGAGGAGGGAAGGAGAGAAGGGGAGGAGGGGAGAGAAGGGCAGAGAAAGGCATAGAGGGAGGGAGGAGGGAAGACAGGCAGGGCTCAGGCGGCCTTTGGGCCACTGGAAGGACTAGGGCTTTTACCGTGGCTCAGACGGTTTTGAGCAGAGGTTGGGCATCTTTCTGTTATGCTTTAGGGGAACCAGGATTCTTAGATGACAAGTTTGGGGTGTGCCTTTTCTGGAGGAGGATCCAGGGCCACTGTTTAAAAGTTGGACTTGTAGGCCAACAGAGAGCCCTTTAAAACAGAGAAGGGAAACACATTTGACTTTCACAGGGATCTACATGGAGTCCCATGTTTGGGGGGGCAGGAGTGCCCCGTTCTGGTTCCTTTGTAAGTTGGAGTGGCCGCCCAGCTCCATTCTGACCTGTGTGGTGTAAGTGGAAGTCTGCTTCTGAGAACACTAAGGTTTTTCTGATGAAAACAAGACAGCTGCACGGTCTTCTTCCCAGAATACTGGGATGATGGGGGGTGGGGGACTGGAGGGAAGCAGCTGCCTTCCTATGAGGATGAAGATGGGAGAAACATGCTCTGGATGGAAGAATGAAACAACAGAAAGACACTGTGTTCCTCATGGCAGAGGGGAACTCTGTGGCCAGTCCTGGACTGCTTACTATTGGGCTTCTGGTTAAATAAGAGAAATAAAACCCTAAAAAACTATTAATGCCAATCTGAAAAGGCTAGTTCTACGGCATGATTCCATCCTTACGACATTCTAGAAAAGGCAAAACTATGGAGACAATAAAAAGATCAACGGTTGCCAGGTGTGTGTGTGTGTGTGTGTGTGTGTGTGTGTGCGTGTGTGCGTGCATACACACACACACACACAAACGGGAAGCATGTGCAGGCAAAGCACAGAGGATTGTTAGGGCAAGAAAATACTCTGATAGTATAATGATGGATATATGTCATTACACATTTGCCTAAACCACAGAATGCACAATGCCAAGAGTGAACCCTAAGGTGAGGAGGCTCTTAATGTGTGCGGGTAAGCGGTATATAGGAACTCTCTGTACCTTCCTCTTAATTATGTTGTAAACCTAAAACTTCTCTAAAAAAATAAAGTCTTGAAGAAACCTCTTAAATGAAGCCACAGCAATTAGATTCTATTACATTACACTGAACACAATTTTAACTGGAAAACCATTGTCACCAGCCAATGAGCACTAATTTAATGATTCTGGGGTATTACTGTATTGAATGCTCACCATAAAGCTTTGGTAGTGGAACTATCATTATTCCCTTTTACAGGTGAAGAAACCAAGGCCCTAAAAGGTAGAGCGATACCAATCATAAATGTATTCTGGTGGTGCTATCATTATCCCATTTTAAAAGTGGAGAAACAGGCCCAGTTTCAAAGCCAGAGGTTGAACCAAGATTTGAACTCAGGCAGTCTGATTCTTGAACCACATGCTGACTTTGTTGCTACATAGCCAAACTCTAATGGCATTCCACATGCCTTGTCCCCATGTCAGTGTCTCCAATCTATCACCTAGTCCCTGGGCTCTGCTGGAGTTGCAGAGTTAGCTATGGGATACCTGTAGAATAGTAGCCATGTCATCTGGACAGGCAGGTCAACAATAATTCAGCAGCTCAGGGATGAGAGCAAGTTGTGCTGAGGGCTCACAAGAGTGGCTGCAACTCAAGGTACAGGGGATGTGATGGGAGGGACCAAGGCTAAGACAGGCCTTGCTGCAAAGCCATCTGTATAGGAAAGTCACATCTTCCAAACTGAATGTATGATTGGTCCAGGGATAGGTCAGAGCTCCCACTGTTTATGCTGTTGTCTACACCAGGAGAACAGGGAACACTGAGTTGGATGTGAGGTTACACAAGGCAGCAGAGAAACACAAGAAGTATAAACACAGACGTGGAGTCAGGTAGATACAGGTTCAAACTGTGGCTCTGCCATTTACTGCCTGTATCGTTTGGTGAGGCAAGACACTGCCTCTTTACACTACGGTGTCATTCTCTGAATGATGGAGTAGGGCTAGTGCAAGGGTTAAATGAGATGGTTTGTGTAGACCACTTAACATAGTGCCTGGCTCATAGTAAGCGCTCTGCAAGTATTAGTTAGTGGTATTATTATCTAGACAAATTGATAGCAGAAGCTATCCAATACGAAAGTGTGACCTCCAGCATCCTTATTTTATATAATGGCTTATTTAGAGAAAATGTTAAAATCAATATGAGACACTGAATTTATTAGAAAGATCAATTCAGACAGCCATACTGTGATCCCAAAGATGGCTAATACTAGCTCTCTAGGGCTTTCTTATAAAAGAAACTCATTCCTTATTCCAACTATTTACACACGCTATGAACAGATACCCTTCTTTCATAAGCAGTGTCCTGTTCATTTTGTCACCCTGGAAAGGCACTGCTCAGTTTTGTTTTGGACTAAACCTTCATCCAAGGTGGTCTGACTATGGCTTCATCCCTTTCACACAGTGTGGTCTGTCCAAAGCACACCAATGAACACATGAACCAACTGATGTTATGTGTCTCTGAAACACTGGATTAGATTAAAGGTGGTTTCAAATTTTTGATGTCTTTCCATTGAGAAATAGAGTCTCCTTCTCCCCTAGAGTCTGGGCCGGCCTTTGTGACTGCTTGATTGGTAGAATGCAGGAGTGACATTTGGGGATCTCCCAGGTTAGTTCATCGGAATCCTTGCAGCTTGTGTCTGGGCCTCTTGGAAGATTTGCTCTTGGAACCCTTCGCCACTGTGTCCAACCATGTGGAAAGGCCCTGAGACAACATGGAGAGTCGGCGGGGTGGTGGTGGTGGGGGGGGTGTCCAGCTGGACTCAGCTGGACGTAGGCACTTTTAGACCCTCTAACCAGCCCATCTACTATAGAACACCAAGTGACCTCCACTGATACCACATGGAACTGAAGAATCATCCCTGCTGATCCCTGCCCAAATTCCTGATCCATGAAATCATGAGCAATAATAATATGGTGGTGGTATTTATTTATTTATTTATTTATGAGAGAGAGAGAGAGAGAGAGAGAGAGAGAACATGCATGATCAGAGGAGGGGCAGAGAGAGAGGGAGAGAGAATCTCAAGCAGGCTCCACTCTGTCAGCATGGAGACTGAGGCAGGGCTCGAACTCACAAACTACAAGATCATGACCTGAGCTCAAATCAAGAGTCAGAGGCTTAATTGACTGAGCCACTCAGGTGCCTGGTGCTTCTTTAGTTTTTGGTTTTTTTTTTAAAGTTTATTTATTTATTTTGAGAGAGAGAGAGAGAGAGAGAGAGAGAGAGAAAGAGAGAGGGAGAGAGGGTAAATTCCAAGCAGTCTCCACACTGTCAGCACAGAGCCTGATGCGGAGCTGTAACTCACAAACCGTAAGATCATGACCTGAGCCCAAGTCAAGAGTCAGAGGCTTCATGGCCTGAGCCAACCAGGCGCCCCAATATGGTGGTGCTTTGAAGCCACCTCCATCTTGGGTGTTTTGTTACATATCAATAGACAACTGAAACACAAACGCTGCTGGATCTTTTGACTCGGGCTCAGAGGCTGAACCATCCACCAGTAAAGGCGTCTGGCAACAACTCCATCGCTGGATTGTGGAAGACGGAAACACTTGAGGGGCATGGACGAGACAGAGAAATGTCTGTCCATAAGCCACTGGTCCTAGGTAAGGTTTCCAAAGGAAGTCGAACACTTCCTCTGTGAACACTGGCTGTACGTCTCGTGCTGCCAGCGCCCATGGAGGTGGACACTGGGAGCAGCAACGAACTGACCTTCAACGTAAGGAAGCCACAGCAGCATTCGTGCCAAAAACCGGTGATGGAACCAGCATGCTCTACATTATTAAAAGGTGACGGTTTGGCACGAGGACGTGTGAATTCGAGTGATTAGATGCAAACTAAAAGAGAGACGACTATTTCTGAGAGCAGTGGGTTAATTTTTTTGGCTGCTCTTGGAATGGAAAATGATCGTGAATTTTGGGGGAAAAATACCAGAGCAATCTGTTTTCTTGGCCGCGTGCTATGGAACAATTTTAAAGCATTGAAGTGCTTTCCATATTTTCTAATCACTCAAGTCCAGAACTGATTATATGGCTCTCAGCGTTCTCGCAGATTCATACCGCTAGAGCGCTCCCCGTCTTTCAGGGAGAGGTTTCACCTTGAAAGCAGGCGCTGGATTCAGAAGGCACATCTTGTTACAGCAGGAACAAATACTTTAATTGCACATAGCCCCACAAGGGGCAGGTGTTTCGGAAAATCACTGATGGCCCAACTCTGAGACAAACCCAGATTCACTCTGTCTTATCTCACCAAAACAAAGCATTACCTCCCCCACCAAACAGGAAGAACAACAGGCCCCACCAGAATGGAACTCTCCCGAACAAACACCAGAGAAATTTAGATTGTGGAGATCTCTGGGCAAGGACGGATGGACACACACACACACACACACACACACACACACACAGAGTTCTATATGCATAGAATGTCTCTGGAATGAGCCCTGAGAAATTGGTTGCCATGTAGTTTTCTCTGGAAAGAACTGAGGACTGGAGAAAACTGGGAGGTTGATGGAGGAGGAAGACTTCTTTTTTTAATCATAGCCTTTTGAATATTTTAAGTTAAAAAGAATCACGATGAATTATTTTTCAAAATAATGAAATAGAGTAGTTCCAAACCTGTTTATGGTTCTCATGACCCGCCTTTACGTGTATTCACTCCTTTAGTCCTTACAACAACCTTATGAAGCAGACATCCTGATTTTACAAATGAGGAAACGGAGGTACAGAGGGGTTAAGTAACTTGTCCAAGGTCACACAGCTGGTAAATGCAGAGCTGGGATCTAGACCCACAGAGTTTGGCTCGGGAGTCTGTCCTCTTAATTACTACACAATACTGCTTTGCAAAAAATAAATACGCTCAGTTGCCTGCTCATAATCAAGTTGGGGCAGATAAAATGGTTTTCTGCTCTCATATGGCCCTTCAGGATGATGGGGTGGAAAAGATGGTGGCTCAAAATAACCAAGATATGATCTTAAACCCATGGGGCTTCAGAAGACTTTGAAATTTTGTGAATATCAGGTCAAAAGACTGACTTTGGCCACCTTGCTCAATCTTGTGAGTTTTAGTAGCTACTATGTGCCAGTACTCCACTAGAGTTTGGGGGGGGAAGCTAGTGAATTAAATAGAGTTCCTGTTCTCCAGAAATTTACTGCATCCTCGGGGAGAGAGGGAGTAAACAAACAGTCACACAAGTTATAATGTGAGCAATAAAGAAAAGTGAAAGGGTGTGTCAAGAGATGAGGAGGCCCTGCTGAAGAATGGGCAGGGAAAGTGGAAGAGAGTGGGAGAAGGAAAAGTATTCTGGGTGGGGGGAACAGCCTATGCGGAGACACCAAGGGAGGAAAGAAGCACCTGATTGGAGAGAGAAAGGCCCCTGTGGCTAAAGCAAAGGGAGTCAAACCGAGTTCGGAGAAAGAGGCATATCACACACACCATGATAAGCATTTCACAATTGTTCCAAGAGCCGTGGGAAGCCACTGCAGGTTATAAGCAGGAGTGACATAATTTGATTTACTTTGTAAGAGGATTATTGGGGGGCGCTGTGTGAATAATACACAGAGGACGAGGCAATGAGGCAGTGGAAAGCCAGTTAGGAAGTCTCTGCAGGAATCCAGGTAAGTGACGAGGATAGTTTGGAATCAAGAGCTGGCAGAGAGAGTAGATAAATTTGAGATCTACTTGGTGGTATGATAGGTTATGAAATTAGAATAATAACGTTGGCCACGAAGTGTAATTATGAAGTGTAAATTCACTGGGGTGAAAATGCTCTGTCAACTGTAAGGTGCTAGACAGAAACAACTACTACCATAGATGAAGAAACCAAGTACTAGAGAGACTCTAACTTGCCCAACGTCACACAACTGCTTAGTGGCTGGGAGGAAGTTGGCCGGCCATCGCTTCATTCCCTTCTCCGGGGTAGTGGGAGGGATCCAAGAGAAGGAAGAGAAGGCTAGTGACCACGTGTAATTCCATTGTCTAGTGGGCCTCTGGGTAAAGAGAGTAATGATACTTAGGATGCCCCTCGCTAAAGATTACCTCTAGCCAACAGGACTCAGGATCTATGAAGCAGGGCTCCTTACAGAATATCATATCAGCTATGCAACTCTCTGTGGGAATAAAATGGAGATGTTTCCTAATAAAAATGCTCTGTAGTAAGAGGTGACCCCATGATCCTCACCTATTATTCTGGGTGAGACGTGTGTATTTAGTGAGGGAAGAAAGGGCCTAGGGAGCCATTCTTGAGGTCCCCCGAATTTTTTCCTTCATCTGAATCTCTTATGACTTGCACCCCTAAAATTATTCAGCAAAGCTTTATATTAAGAGATCTGATTTATGTGACATGATTTGACAATCTCATCCCATGTGTCCCAGACGCTATTCTTCCAATGATCCCCATGTAACATGTTAGCCCCCATGTAACATCAGGCCCAATTATAAGGTATGGAGGTGAAGGGAGAACAGACTAGCTTACGTTTGAATCCCTTGTTAGCAGCCTAACTCTGATTTATTTAACACTTAAGACAGCTACATACTGGAAAATTAATTTTTTTAGGATAGTTATGCAAGTTAAGAAACACAATGGATCTGCCTTCATTGTGAACGAGTAAAACTTGAAGAAAACGATACCGGATTCTTTGTGATGGTTCATATGATTACCCTAGGAGATGAACCAGGCCTTTTAGGTCCCCAGTGACTGGTCAAAGGGAATCAAACTGGTGCTAAGCATTTACCTTCGAGAAGGCTCTTTGGATGGTCACCAACCACCCTCCAACTGCCAAAGAATCAGGACAATATTAACGTTCTACAGTGAACATCATTCCCCAAACTATTCACGACCCTACTAAGCATGGAGTTCTCTTCTCTCTCTCTCTCTCTCTCTCTATTTGTTATTTAAAAACAATTTGAAAGTTTATTTTTGAGACAGAGAGAGAGGGTGAGCATGCAGAGGAGGGGCAGAGAGAGAGGGGGACAGATGTCTGAAGTGGGTTCTGTGCTGACAGCAAAGAGGCCGATGTGGGGCTCGAGTTCACGAACTTGAGCTGAAGTCGGACACTTCACCAACTGAGCCACCCAGGCGTCCCCTTCTCTCTCTTTTTCAAAATACACCATTAATCTTCATATACAACTACATTTTGGAACTTAGGAGGGATGATGAAAGAGCACTGTCACTCTAGCTGGAAGGGAGAGAAGCCTTTTTGTCTTCTCTTCCTCATAACAAACTATTTATGCTGGAGGCATCAAAAGAGAATCAGTACACAGACCCCGGATCCTACTCCTGGTACAAAACTCTCCAATTGTGAACGGAGCATTGCAGATAAAGCATGCCAAGGGGCCAGGGCTTCCTCTGGCAGATGTTCCACACGAGGACACTGGCAGGCTTATGTGATGGAAGCATAAACATGTTTCTGAAGAGAAACCTTTTCACATCGCCTTTACCCCCCACCGAGCTCCCAGACTAAACGCCTGACATTTACCTTCAGCGAGTGGGTCAAGGGTGTGAATCATGAGCTGGAAGATGCTGTTCCTCATGAGGCTGTTATGGAGGGAGGCAGAACTTCCACCTCGCTGGAGACGTGGCTTAGCCTGAGCAGAGAAACCAGACAAAGACGCTGTTAGTTCTCAGCAACTACAGGCAAGTGTATTACAGGTCAGATCTCATTTGGTCTGGTGGGCACCCATTGATGTCACATGATCACACACCACTGGATGAGAGATTTTCAAAGTACATTTCAAATCTTGCTTTCTCACATCCTAAGGGAATCAACTGCTACATGTTTTGCGGGGTGGGGGAGGGGAGCTTAGTAAATGCCAGTCGGTGCGCTACGTGCTTCACATCCATCACTTTATCTCAATCTCCAAATGAGCCCCGTGAACTAGCTGCGGTCATTATTCCCTGTAGACAGATGAGGAAACTTCGTCTCAGAGAAGTGAAATGAGGTGCCCAAGTCACACAGACAAAAATCAGAGAATAGAGAAATGGATCTCGGGTTTGCTTCTCTCAAAATTTATTTGACCCAGTGGATGATCCTTAAAATGTTCGGACCGTGCACCCCATCCATAACATTTTTGAGTATGCTTATATTTACGCATCTCTGTCTCTATATCCACACACACTAAAATATGAGTCTGTCTAGCATAAGACATTTGCAAAAGTAGAAATTATGAAGAATATAGAAAGTAAATGATAGAGCAGCTAATATTTTCTCCTTACTCCCCAAAGGAACACTTTGCAGATCTCCTGGGACACCTCATCTCTACCCTGAGGTCCACAGCCTATGGTGTGTATTAAGTGAGATTTGAAGAGAAAGAACCTCTTATTGAGTCCACAGAAAAACTTCCTGACGTCCAAGGGAGGCTCCTTTTGCATAAACTACTAGTGTGAGTTTTTGGCTAATTAAATGAAACTGACAGGTAAGAGAGGAAGAAAGAACTTCTAGAGATGAGGTTACTTACAAACTCTTTTCATGGCATCTTCAAAAGCAAACAGTCTAAAAAAAGAAGCCCTAAACCGTCTGGATTTGATAGATTTTTTTATCCTGACTAGGAACCGCTTTCTCCTCCTTTGGTTGAGTCTGTGCTAGTTCTCACGGGGAAAGAGACTTAAGAAGTAGCTGAACTTTACAGGCAGCTGGATTTAAGAGGGAGGGAGGTAATGTGGTATGAGGGAATTAATTGCTTTTTGAACTTCTGATGCAAAATCTCAACATAAAATTTTTCTGGGGCCAGGTAAAAATAAAATGCGATTTCCTACAGTCTCCCAACCATCTCTACATTACAGGGTTTTCCAATATATACCATCACACTCAAGACTCACAAGGGGGCTTTCCAAGAAGAGTCCCACAAGGGACTTCACAATCAAATACATTTGGCAAGTGCTGCCTCCTAGACCAAGCCACCATTAGTATTTTAAGATACACACTGGACCGCTAAATGTAACACTAAGGAAATCTGGTTCACTCCGTTGTCTTGGACAGCACCCATAGGTCTCTTATTTTGTAGAATACTTACTAACAATCATGGTCCACACACTGGTAGACAAACATGGAACCCACAGTAACTTGAAGTATGGGTAAAGTGCCAGGGTAAGATGCATGGAGAAATCTGAATTTCTTAGTGTGATTTTATTGTCATTGATATTCTACGGAAATCGTATTCTGAACTCTTGACTGAAGAAGAATCAGAGGGGATTACTGATGTCTCAATTGTGAACCAGATCATGAGCTCCTCAAAGGAAGAGATTGGGTCTATATCTCTAGCCCAGTACCAGATCTGGTATATCCTATGGGCTCTCAACGAATCTCATAAGTCTTTGCTCTGAGCCCTACAGGAGAAAGGATGGGGTCATATGTATCTTTATTACTAGTCTTTTCAGTCTTAAAAATCTGTAACGTTTCTTAATGCATTGTGTTATTTGATTCAGATGATTAAGGTTCAGAGAATTTGGGGGGCAAGGTTAAGAGGCTCGAATAGAGTTGAAATGTAATCACTGACAGCTGGACACAAAACTCTGAAGGTCATTTCCTTGCCATGTTGCACATTACAGAATGTGATGTGTTAATTGGATAGGAACTGGTAAATGTGTTTGTTGCTAATAATTTGTCATAACCACCGTTACTATGCTTGCTCTAGGAAACTAGAAGAACTTTGCTGTGGAGATCATTAGCGAAGGGTTCTATCTACAGAAGAACGTAAAGCATTCTTTGGGGTATTATGTATATATTAAATACATAGGTCTCATGCAGCATTTCTTTTGATGGAACCAAAAGAAATTTCTAGCCAAAAATTAGGTGCATGCAGATACACAAAGAAAATAGATATCAAGCATTAGATCCCACACTGTCCCCAAATATCAGCTCAACATCCCCGGGGATGCAATTTGGAAATATTTCACTCTTTCAACTCCTATAAAAGTTTACGCCAAATGAAAGAGAGAACTCTAACGCTTTGAAATCTAGTCCCAGAAATAATTTGAACATCAGTGAATATCAGAATACAGCTGACACGAATTATAGGACTGAGTATACACATATACCAGCAGATTAAGCCGTTTAAGTATCCCAAGGGGGAGAATGGTTTGTTGAGCACATGAGCCCTCCTCCTCCCTCCCCTGCCCCACACTCTCCACAGGCACACAAACAGGTACAGACACAGCCACTGCTTCCTACCGGTAGAGCCGGCTCATCCTTGTCCCTGGCTGTGGACGACTGCGTAAGAGAAAAAGGCAAAAACAAAAGACAAATAAATAAATGATGAATCACACAGAGGTTTTACATTTAATGACAAGCATCAGTATAAGGAAAGATTGGTTCTTTCTGCTTCTGGGAAGGAATGAACCAACACAGGGGGCCAACAGGTATAGATTACTAGCCAATATATAATGTTTTATTTAGGCACATGGCACATTCTCCTGAACACTCAAAGTTGAATGGCCAACCCAAGTGCCCAGCAACTGAGGGCAGTTCAATCAATTATGGCCCATCCATGCAGTGGAATTACCACGTGGTCATTAAAACAAATGAGGTAAGGGGCGCCTGGGTGGCGCAGTCGGTTAAGCGTCCGACTTCAGCCAGGTCACGATCTCGCGGTCCGTGAGTTCGAGCCCCGCGTCAGGCTCTGGGCTGATGGCTCGGAGCCTGGAGCCTGTTTCCGATTCTGTGTCTCCCTCTCTCTCTGCCCCTCCCCCGTTCATGCTCTGTCTCTCTCTGTCCCAAAAATAAATTAAAAAAAACAAAAAAAACAAAAAAAAAACGTTGAAAAGAAAAAAAAAAAACAAATGAGGTAAGTACACTTGTATGGACATGCAAAAATATCTAAGATATACTGTTCAAGTGAAAACAATTAAAATCTTATTTTTCATCTCATGTTATGAAGGAAAATAAATTAACAATACTTTAGCATATGTAAAGAAAAAAATTTCTGTAAGAATCATACCAAACCTTTGCCAGTGGTTATTGTTGGGGGTTGGGATCACAAGGAAGAATGTTTTTCCAAGTACTTTGGAGGGCATCCACATTCAACCACCCCATATAGGGTAAATAAAATAAAGGCTGAAGAAGTTAGGTCACCGGATTAAAGACTAAGATCGTCGCACGCAGAATTCAGATACTACACTTTCTCTGCCTCCCTCACTTCAAGTTTGTCATTCTAAAAATGGAAATATTTGTCAAGTCAAGAAAAGTCGACTGAAACACAAGGGCACCTGAGGGCCTAGTCATCTGTTAGGAGAGAATGCAACTCCAACAAAGGGACATTAGAGTTCTAACATGACCCAACTGGATGGCTTTGCTTTGTCAATTTAATATGCACACTCCTTCAGCAGAACCAGGGCACTATCCTGTGATATTTCTAATGATATACAGGTGCTCTGTGACCTTCATGCTTGGACCACCTCCTTTGCCCCTATACCTCAACTATGGGTGCATACAGCAGGAACAACCCAGAGCTCTACTCCTGGTCTAGTTTCTGGTCCTCCCCATCAGTGTCTTTGGTAATTTATGTCTTCATGAATAATCAATCACATGCAGAGAAGACTACACAATGCAGAGCTGTTCTGGAAACTTCACAAACCCTAGGCTCTCCTTTTTAGTCCTACCACACATGTCTGTATGTAAGGATGTTCAGATGCTCCCATTTCCCACCTAAAATATACATTTCCATGTAAAAAACTGGAAAGGATTCTTATAATTTCATATTTCAAGTTATTGGCTATGTGTAATTCATTTAATTATGATTGGCACGTTTGAAATCTTGGAACATGAGAAACTGAATCCATAATTTGTTTTCACATATAATGTAATTTTAAGAAGACTAAATTTCGCACTTAATGAAGTTGATATTAAATATGTGCAGACATTCAATTAAACATTTAATATTCTTATAGAAAACTTTTTTTAGATTTTAGAGTCAATACCAACATATATGTTTTTCTTCTGGTTCCAAACATTTTTGTAGGCCCTTGAAGAGCTTGTATGTCTCAGGCCCAGACAGAACTGTTTTCCACTGGTGATAATTTTTGGGCACAGCCCTTGGGCATTCTAAATTTGCCATAACCCCCTGATTTGGGGCTCTCTCTCAGAGACTTCTCTAAAAATACGAGTAAGAAACTATTGCTGATTCCCTAGTCCCCAGGAACATGCTTGGAGATTGATGTGGACCTGGAATTTGTCTTTGATTTCCCTTTTTGCTCTGAAGGCACTGTATGATCCCGCTTCTCTCTGGTAGGTCCTTTCATTTTCTCTTCTTCTACATCAGACAGCTCAACAAATGGCCCCACATTCCACAGAACATTCCCCCAGGGAAGTTATCCAGTGCAGCAAGCTCAGCCTTTGGACATACACTGAGATGAACTGTCAGAGCACGCCTTTTCAGTTAGCAAATTTACACCTTGTGGCTAAATGGCAGACAAATAATTAGGAGCTGGAATGGATACCACAGTGACACTTCAGAACATGAAGGGACAGGATGAAATGCAGCAAAGAACAGGGTGGTCTTTATAAGAGCAAAACCATAACCAGCTAAGGGTGTGCCTTAAAAAAATATATATTTAAAGAAAATATTTGAGGAAGGAAAAAAGATCAAGCCTGTCTTTTGGTCTGAAAGGGAGAAAATATATCTGCCCCACTGACTTCCTTTTTCTCTCACAAGCAAGACGGGTCACAAGACACAATAAATGGAAAGAAAATGCCTAAGTACATAGATTCTACAAAGAAAAAACTGGTTGCAGAGAAAGGTCTGAAATCCTTTACAAAGTCTCCCACTGTTGAATGTCAGCCGAAGTTGACATCATTAGTTTTCTTTGAAGTGTAACTTGAGGACATGAATATACATCAGGTTACCGCATGTATATTTAGGAATATATATAAATGGCAACCGAAGCCATTAAGACACCCCTCCACTTTCCTTTTATGTAGCCCTGTTGCAAAAGAGATGGAAAATGAGTCGTGTGATGATAACTGCTCATTTTTAGGGGCTCACCTACATCAACTGGTAAACCCTCATGCTCACCTGACTTGGCCTCACTTTCACTGCATGGTGAAGCAGTGGTGCTGATTATGTTAGGAGTTCATTTTTAAATGGGTTTTAATTACACCGGAAGTAACTGGTGAAGACAACAAAGGAATGATCCAAACGTGTATAGCCGATGCTTATAGGCCTGCAGTGTTTCTAACCACTGAATTATTTAGCTCACTATCTGGGCTTGAGGTTGACCGCGGTGTTGTGAATTTATTTTCAGGGCCACTGAACCCCCGACCACTTTATTTTAACCCATCATATATGACAGAAGACAGCTTCTTCAAATGAAGACTCATGGGACTTCGGGGATTAATCTTGGCCTTCTTCTTATGCATTTTTGCTTTTGCATGCCCTTGACTTTAAACACACCAACATATCGCACATTTGGCCTGTAGCAATTTGAAAGCCCAACCCCTGGTGGTCAGCTGAAAGGCTGTGCTGGCCACGGGAAAAATTTGTTAAGTCTATTGGGAACATATACGGAAATTCTTGAGGAATATTTAAAAGAATTCATAAACTGCATCTCCCAGGGTCACAGGTTGGAGGTGTGGTGCACCAACACAGACCTGCTTCTTCATTCATGAAAGCAGGACATCCACCAGGCCAGGATATAAGGGATACATCTTTTACTTAAAAGAAAGTATTCATAATTCAACCCTTTATTTAATGTAAGCTGGCCTCCTCCTTAATCACTGCAAGTAACTGAGTAATTGAACAACTGGAATGATGCCATTAATATCTGTTATTCTCTCCGGCAGAAACCCCAATTCTATATTGGAATTTTGCTATTTGATAGGTGCTTTGAAAGGGACCCCCCCCCCCCATTATAAAACCATTAGCCCACTCAGGATGTATTTTTAGCACTATAACTCATTCATAAATCCTTAAGTTGTCTTTCTTCCTTTGATCCCCCGGAAACCACTGGTTGAGAGATGATTTCCTTGACTACAATGTGTTTGATTTGACTTTATACAGAGCTTCCCCCCAGATACAGGCCCCCACCTCCACCGCAGACACATCAACATCAGGCAAATATGACAGTTTAGCTGCGTCATAGCCACACAGCCTATGCGTCACTCGCATGATCAAATGGGTCGCTGGGAAGATTTCACATGCCAAAAGACAACTGTGTAAAATAAGGGGTGACTTCTCTGGACAGTGGCATGCCATCAGATATAGAAAGATAAGCAATTATTCACAACAGTCAAGTAACATCCATAAACTTCTGCCACTATAATCTCTCACTAGATCCTGAGAAATGCACCAGAATTTATTGTGCCAAGGACCAAGAAGCACTGTAAAGTCCATAAAAAAAATTTTAAAGTACCATTATTTTGTCATAAACGTCACCTAAAACATAGATGCCTGTGATTAGAAATACTGATCCAATATTTAATTGACATTAGTTTGATGTCTTGGAATTTAGAAAGGTTGGGTGGAGGGGAAAGATGGAAAGATGGATTTTCATTAAGAAATTAACAAGGAAGTGTGAAATACTGTCTCCTTTTTCTTTCAACATATTCAGCTGTAACAATAACTTTCTTTTTTTAAAAAAAAATTAATGCTTATTTATTTTTGAGAGAGACAGAGAGACAGAGTGTGAGCACGGGAGGGCAGAGAGAGAGGGAGATACAGAATCCAGAGTAAGCTCCAGGCTCTGAGCTGTCAGCACAGAGCCTGATGTGGGGCTTGAACCCACGAATCACAAGATCATGACCTGAGCCGAATTTGGACGCTAAACTGAATGAGCCAACCAGGTGCCCCTCAAAACCTCTCTTCTGGAAAGAGATGAACCTCAACGTCTATGGGAAGACTGGAAGGTACCCTTCAGAAGTCTCGAAACTGAAAATCTAAAAGGAAAGAAATCTTACCACTTAATCAGATGCACAATCATCACTGTCCCCTTCCCTTTTCAGTCTTAGCACACTACCTAAGACATTAAGGAGGGAGGGATCAAATAAATCCCTAAAAAAAGAAATACTAAGAGATTTAAGTTCAAATAACTTCTACCATTGGTTGCTGGGTAATTATTCTACTATCTCTGCCCATTAGGGAAGTAAGAATCTCAAAGGTTAGTGAAATATTGGAGGTGGCAGCCCAGGACACAGAAATAACCCGCTTCACAACTCTGGTTTAAAGAAACACATTGGGATGGAGAGAAAGGGTGGAAATTAAGTAAAAAGTGTGGCAACAGAAGCTCACATCTTGGAGCAAAGCCTTTTGATGGTTTGTTTAATTCCCATGATCATGAAATATTTGGGACAGTAGGAAAAAATTTCAGAAGAATAGGTACGGCCCAAAATGGAGAGAGTGAAAATGAAATTGTTTAGTGACAGTTAAGGAACAGCATTTTGCCTTTTAAATAGTCGTCATAAGAGAAGAAAAAAATGCAGGATGAGTAGTAGCATCTTATAGTTGTTAAGAATATGGAATTCAGGACCACACTTCCCAGATTCATTTTCCTATTTTTGTCATTTATTAGCAGTGTGCCCTTGGACAAGTTACTTAATCTCTCTATGCTTTAGTTTCCTCCTCTGTAAAGTAGGGATACAAGGAGTAACTATTTCGGAATGTTGTAAGGGTTAAATGGATTAATACATGTAAAGTGATTAGACCAGTGCTTGGTACATAGTAAGCACTATGGATTAGCTCCATCATCATTACAATACATATTAGGAGTCAGAAGGGAGAATAACGGCAAATTAGAAGACAAAAGCATGCCCAAGGTTGTGAACTGGATTAGAGAACCAAGTGGCTTCTGGGAAGGGTAAAATTCCACTTTTCAGGATGGAGGGAGGTGATTTGTGTAGGACACTGCAGGGTGGTTGGCTGGGCATATTCTGGGTTGGCAGCTGAGTGAGGAGGAGGTGACACGACAGATTATACTTCCTTGAGTTGGCTCCAGACCATGTCCCTGTCCCACGAATTGGCGTAGTCTGAAGGATATAGGATTGGCAAGGCTATGCCGGCATTTCATATCCCATATACCTTAGTGGTATAGTGGGCCTGGTTTTGATCAGGAAGCTCTGGAGGCTGGAAAATTCAGAGAAGGCAGAACCCAAGCCTGAACTAAAAGACCCCTCCACACCCCGGGAACTCGGCAAGTTTCTGTTGAACATTTGAAGTTGCTTGTGAGAAGGAAAAGGAAAATATCTGGATCAGAACCATAAATTCAATTTCTGCTGGAGCCCTTTCTCATTAGGTAACATTCTGGACTACAAGTTCACAAATCCAGGAAGCCAGGCAGTGCAGGAATGATCTGTGAACATGTCCAGTATGAGCACCTCTCACATCTGTTGAAAGTCATGGTTTGGATAAAGAATGAAACGAGGTCCCAGTCAAAGCTTGAAAAAACCTTATCCCATGAGAGGGCAGTTGCTCATAACAGGTGAGATGGGGCATTTGTTGTGATCTACTCTAAAATTGTTAGAAAATACAATTAAGGAATTTCCAGTAAGGCCCGGGGACAGGGGATCTTCATGATGCAGAATTGCATTATAACTGATCAGTTGAAATCTACACAATTGCATATTATCAGCGTTTCCAAACTTTACTGATCATATATACCATTACCAAAAAATTCTGAGCAGGTATCATATATGTAATGTGAATGTCTATCATCTATCTATCCATCCATCGTCTATTTCATTTATATACTACTGTCAAACATTATATAAACATAGACTGGTTTCTTATCTCTCTTTTTAAGAAAATAATCTTACTTATAAAGTTGGTACAAAGAAGACAGTAATCCTCACTTTATAAATGGAGAGAGCTCAGTGGGAAGTTCCTCCGCCTATTTCTGCACTCAGGTTACTAAGCACCTTTGTTAATTCACTTAATTTGGGAATTAACAACCCAGTGCCACTGACATCTCTCATTCCCCCCAACCCCAAATCCAGATGTTGTTGATATACTTTGTTGTATCGCTTGAGCAATTCTCACAACTGCTAACGAATCATTTCGATATGCCAGTCGAACACAATCTGTTAGTGGTATTCTGCTTTAGTCACACATTTCCTTTGACTAGTAAACAACCCCCAATGCACCCCCATATTAAGTCTGGATTGCCTTACTTCTTTGAAGGAAGGAGTGTCTAAGATGATGTGAATTTTAAGGAGAAGTCCAACAAATCACAGACTGGTCTGCCACAAATCAAACAGATTGCAGTCATAATGGATAACATTTATTGAAAGTTCAATATGTGCCAAGTGCTTTATGTATAAATATCTCATTGAACCCCCCGAATAAGTATTATAGCCATTCTGCAACCTTTAGTAAGTAAGGACCCTGAGGCTGATGGAAGTTGGATAATTTGTCCAAGGCCACAGACCTAGTAAGTGGCAGAGTTGGGATGTGAATTCAGACAGCTGGGCTCCAGAGCCTAAGTGCTGGAGAAACAAGAAAGTGGAATTTTCCCTGCAGTGGCCTGCGGGAAGGAGACTGGAGGCACTAGACTCCAAATACAATAAAAAGTTTATGTAAATTAAAAGCTATTTATGAGCTCTGACTTCCAACGGAGGCAAGAAAATAGTATTGCCAAGTGATTGATTTGAACACAAAATGACAGATTTTATTTGTGCTTGTTTGGTACAAAAAGTTGATGCCTGGGAATGCAGAAAGAATAGAGGTTATTTTCTTATCTTTGTCTCTCCCAGCATTATTATTTAGACTCACCTATTAATTGTCATGAATTTTCAACATTGGTTTTGTCTCTTGAAGGTCATGGAGGCACTTTTTATGACCTTCACAATAGCACAGGTTTGAGTAACTCTGCAAATTAGTTTATCCATATATCAGGTTGACTTGTATCAAGGACTTTATAGCTCAGCAGTAGGTGGGAAAAGTGGGGTCCTCTTGTGGTCCCATTTATCACTGTGGATGTATGATACTAGTTTATATTTAGTTTATTTGGAAGCACGGTGTCCCCAGTGTTCAATTTATTGCTGTCACTTGAAGGACCAGTGCTGTTTGTTTCAAGAAAAGAGCAATGAAAAAAAATTAATCATGATTCCAGTGCCTGAAGCATCAATGAGAGACTCTGAATAGCAAGTTTTGAATTAAAAAATTCTGTCATTTAACAGTACTTATTTGATAATATTTATTGGACACTTACTATATGCCAGGCATTCTTCCAGGTTCTAGGGACACCGAGGTGACAAAAAAAATCTCGGTCCTCATGGAGCTAACATCCCAGAATACGTTGTTATGAAATTAGACAGAAAGGACAGCAGTTAGATCACTTAAAATTAAGTGGTATATGTAAGGATGTACCTAAGTGAATTAACGGTGGTCTGGCCATAACTTTTACAATCAACTTTACGATTAATTTATTAATCATGCATTTAACCTGCATTCTGGTTTGAAGAGAAGCTAGCAAAAACTATGAAGAATATAAAGAACACGATTCTGTCTATAAAATTATAAACCCAACAGATGGAAAGGGCACTAGATATTTAAAGTGCATCTTGAAAGCAATAAAACTGGAAGTCTGATTAATTTTTGGCAATATTATTGGCAACAAAGTTTCTTAAAAAAAACTTTCACATTTTTAAGATAAAAAAAAAAGAAACTCTGAACTCTAAGGAGAACAGAAGACTATAATTTGAATGTAACTCTGTGATTTGGGTATATGTAACTTTTCTCTTTTATGATCTCCTAGGTATTGTGTAACCTCATTAATACAACTTACTGATTCTCGACCACATTTTAACTTGTGATCCTGGAAATTTCACTGGCACCATGCTAGCACCTGGTTCCTACAGGACTTGATATAATTTCCATATGTGCAGAAAACGAGAGATGCCAGATTTGCTGAACTTGGTTTTGGAATTCCCAGGAAGCAAATGTGTATCATGTAAATCCAACTTAAATAGTTACTAATACAAATGAAAATGTAATTAAGCTGTGGGAAAACAACAAAGGGCACAAATATGAAGTATATAATATTCTCTGTCGAAAATGTACTGATATTGAGAATTGGTCCCATTTCTTGACCTGCTGTCCTGTTCCCATGAGAGCCCAGGATGGAGCTCAGATCGTTCATGTCATGGAGGTGGGACAGCAATGGCGGTCCCTTGGAACACTGCTTGGCTATATCTATATTCCATTCACCCTCTGTCTATCTCCCTATCTTCTCCCTAGTTCATTCTTTTATATTATTTGTCTCATTTCTCTCTTTCCTGTTACTGAACACCCTTCAGATGGCAGAGACCACTTTTTATTTCCATTTTATATTATTCTACAGTACCTAGCATAGTGGTGCTAGATTCTCAGTAAGTGCATGTTTAATAATAAATAGGTGAGATTAGATATATTTTTAAATTAGCGTATATGCTCAAATATAAGAAAGTTGGAGGCAAATGGCTTCTTTTCAGCCCAACACTGAACTATGTCACTTTTCTCTTACTTGATACGGCTAATGACTCACTGTCTCCTGACTCCTCCCCTCCCATGTATCTGAGACGTATGCTCTGACCAGACCTGTATTTCCTCATTCTTGTGGAAATGTAACAATATAAAACCTCCGCTCTTTGAACTCCTGTTTTAGAAATGGCATTTCACAGTTATTCTGCATTGCCAGTGTTTGCCATTTTGTCTGCTTGGTTGAGATTGTAACCTTCTTGAACACAGGCGTCTTAACAACATTGGACATTGATGTCTTGATTGGCAGTTACAGAGAGATGGGTCTAGAGCTTTGCAAGGGAGGTGGATGCTCAAAAAGGTGGGAAAGTCACTCCGAGGCAGAAAAGAGTAGAGGAGCTTGGATCCAGTGTTGAGGCTTAGGCCATGGTCAGCAGAAACAATTTTGACTAGTACAGAGGGCCATCAATGAACAATTCTTTGGCTTAGTCCCTGGGACCATGTGCCTAGACACTACTGCATGGGTCCTTTAACCTGAGAGAGCCAGTCTTCCTTCTGGTAGCCTAACACAGATGGACCTGTAATACCAGTGGCAGAGGACAAGGTGGTAGTGATCCCTTTTAGCCGGAAGTGCAAGTATTGATTGGAACAAGGCCATCGTGTAATAAGTGGACAAAATGGCATTAAAGAACAGTTCTATTGGGCACCAACCATGATACACCTGAGCACCCTGGAAAAGTAGAGTGCATGGTAAGGACTAGGAGTCCCAACAACGGGTTTGACGTGAAGGTGCTTAAATTCTCAATCATCCCCCTAAGACCGATGCAATCTAGGGAAGTGAGAATCACACTGAGGTTCAAGGTTATCCTCAACATCTTCTCAGCTCACTTATCTTTCCTACCCAGAAGGCAGTCCTGGCAAATCACTATTTTAGCTATTTTATTTGTGTCCCAACCCTGGATATGACCAAGTTATTTCCTCTTGCTCCATTTGCCACATAGCTTCCTTCATCTTCAAAATCACTCTTTCGTTCCTTCTTCGACACATGCTTCATGAGCACCTTATTTATATGTGCTAAACTAGTCTAGGTATGGCGATACAACAGTGAACAGCACAGCCCAAATCCTTGCTCTCATGGAACTTATATTCTAGTTTAAATCTCTCTTCTCAGACCTAGTCTTCCAATCAAGTAGCAACAGCAGAGTTAATATATAAAATCCCTGCTGACTTTTGCTGAGCACTAACCACACTTGAGATACTGTGCTAAATGCTCATCATCACAATCCTAAGTGGTAGGAAGTAATAGGAAGCACTTAAAAAAACCTTTTCAATTTGAAATAATCACAGATTAACAGGTAGTTGCAAAAAAAAAAAATGTGCAGGGAGGGCCTATGCACCCTTTAGCTGGGCTCCCCCCCGAGATAACATTTCACATTAACTACAGTACAATCTCACATCCAAGAAGCTGACATTGGTAGAATCTATAGAGTTCATTCAGATTTCACCAGTTATATGTCCACTTACTTGTGACTGTGTATGGTGTGCGTGTCACCCTAGGCAATTTAATCACATGTATAGCTTCATGTGACCACCACTGCATTTAAGATATGTAACTGTATCATTACCACAAGCTTCCCATATGCTACCCCTTTATATCTATATCCATCCCCTCTCCTCATCCCTAACCCCCATAACCAAGATCTGGTATTCATCTAAGTTATTTTATGACTATTACATAAGTGGAGTCATGCAGTATGTTATCCTTTTGAGACTGGCTTTTTCCACTGAGTACAACTTCCTTGAGGCTCATCCAAGCTGTTGCATGTATCGATAGTTTAGTCCTTTTTCACTGTTGAGTGGTATTCTGTGGTATGGATGTACCACATCCACCCACTGAAGGACCTTTGGATGGTTTCCGGTGTGGGGCTATTGTGAATAAAGCTGCTAGGAACATTGATGTACAGATTTCTGCATAAAAATAAGTTTAATTTCTCTGGGATATATGCCCAAGAATACAACTGCTGGGTCGCAAGACCATTTTTAGTTTTAGAAAGAACTATTTTCCAGAGTGGCTATACCATTTTATAGTCCCACAATATATGTATGAGTGCTTAAGCTCTTTTGCATTCTTGCCAGCCCTTGGTATTATCATCATTTATTTCAGCCATTCTAATAGGTACATTGGTATCCCATTGTGATTTTAATGGGCATTTCCCTAATGGCTTATGATGTTGAACACTTTTCATGTATTTACTTGCTGGATTCAAGGCATCACTCACTTTGCTTTCCCTAAGTAAGGATAAAACATCCTCTGAATTCACCTTCCATGAAGGATAGAAGGGAATTTATTCAGAAAATGGAAGCCATCTAATCTTCATTAAACTATTTAAGGAAATCTAGAGCTCTAATTATTAGCTTTTCTTTGAATAAGAAGTACATGATTTTAAAAGTAAACTGTATTTTTCTAGTGTCATGCATCCTTCTAATCATATAAAAACAAAGTATAAACAGAAAGATGAAACAGGTCTGACATTAAGTGAAGATAGTGCTCTATTTTTGCTGATGAAATTATAATGGACTGATGATGTTGGAAGGTTCAGGCCTTAAAATAAAATTTCTGGTTCCAGATAGTGACTGTGGTCTCCTAGGGCATATCTTATCTGTTATCTGTCAATAGCATCACGGAAATTGTGTACTTTTGGAAACAGATGCAGCCTTGCAGTAACAGAAATGGTAAAGATACGTTCTGGGAATCTGAACTGCATTACAGTCAAATAGGGTCAGGAGCTATAGATATTATGGTTAGCACCATCTTCTTGGCCAAATATTCAGCACTATTTTCAGTACTGGAATTAAAAATCTGTTGCAGAATTAGGGGACAGTGACATGGGGAGTATCCTGTTGAAGAAGCTTTCTTTGTAACTACTGCTGGCTCTGAAGCCTTGGTGTTAACCATTGGGAACTTCTCAAAATTGTTCTGTGTACTTCAGTTTGTATCAGGTCCTACTACCTGAGCGTATTGCCCAGATAGCATCTTAAATGCTAATAATAATAATATAATGTCGTATAATGTATAATATGTCATTGCTGAAAGTTTATCATTTACTAAATTATAGTACTGTCATTGGACATCTTTGGGCAGGATTCTAAATCACAGTGAAAAATATACTGGACCTAAGGGAAAATGATGCTCAACTGAATGAAGAAAATCCAGTCTGAAAGTAAAAGACTGTGCTTATGGTAACATTTTTCTCAAAATAATGTGTCTATTCTCCAAGTTTTAATAATAAAAAGTTCAAACAAGAGTTTGAAGAATAATACAGTGAATAGCCATAGTCCCAACACTTAGATTCAATAATTTTTAACAGTTTCTGTATTTCCTTTATCTATATCTCTAATTTTCTGAGTCATTTTAAAGTAATGTGAAGATGTCATGCATTCTTCACCCTTACACATCTCACATGCTATCTTCTGACGATATGGGCATTCTTCTACATAATAATACCATGTGCTCGTGCATTTGTATGTATGTCATAGGTGACATTGCTTTAACAGGTTAACACCGTGTAATGGGTTTTTCGAGAACATGATCAAATAGGTTTGTATTTACACTTTTGTCCCCAAAGTTAGTCATTAAGTATATGTGAAACAAAATATTTACGTTATGTCAATCAGCGAAAGATAAACACCATATGATTTCACTCATATGTGGAATTTAAGAAACAAAACAAGTGAGCAAAGGAAAAAGAGAGAGAGAGAGAGAGAGAGAGAGAGAGAGAGAAACAAACCAAGAAACAGACTCTTAACTATAGAGAACAAACTGATGGCTACCAGAGGAGAGGCGGGTGGAGGCATGGGTGAAATAGGTGACGGGGATTAAGGAGGGCACTTGTCGTGATGGGCACTGAGTGATGTACGGAAGTGCCAAATCACTACATTGGACACCTGAGACTAATATAGCACTGTATGTTAGCTATACCGGAATTGAAAGAAAAACCTAATTAAAAAACATCCATTTTATTTGCTAAGATTTCCTTCCCTTCCCTACTCAGGTCAACAATCATTTGGTTCATTAAACAAAAAAGTTGCTCCAGACACAGTGCTCCTTTCCTGCCTGCGTTAGCTTACTGCTGAACAATACTAGCCATACAGACCTCCATAAATACAAACTAGTTAATGCGGGAATGTGGGGTCCACAGTCTAGATTGAGGAGGGGAGTTTGTGAAATGCCTGAAATGGTAAACTTTTGTGTATGTATCCATTTTCAGGGGTAGGGAGAAGAGCATCCACTGTGGCCATCAGATTCTCAAAAGTGCAACCCTAAAAAAAGGTTAAGAACCATTGATTTAATGCTTTCAAAATGCTTACCCTTTGGAAGCTGGGAGATATTATTACCAAGGGCATAAATTATCAACTGCTAACTGACAGAAAGGAGGAATTTCAAAAAGACTCATCTATTCTATCCAATCGACAGCCTGGTGCCACTGAACTGGGTTCTGGCACAGAGCTAGAGCAGACGGCAGCACGAAGCATATTACACACACTGACAAGTTCCCAATTAGTTCAAAGTCTTCAGGAAAATGATCTGAATGTCACTGCAGATGGCCTAACTCTATTCGGTGGGCAGAGTCCAGGCAGAGTGCCAGAGGCCCACTCTGGAGATCAGGCCCCTACCTTGCCCGGACTGTGTCTGTTCCCAACGTAGCCCCTCTCCAGGCTCTGGTGGCCTTTAGGGAGGTTTCCGACTGTGACTGAGCTCACCTTGAAGAAACGCAGAAGGGGAAGCAGAAAAACCCAAAATAAACAAGTGAGAAAAAGGAAAAGCGTCTCCAGATACCTGGACGTTTTAAAAACGGGTGAACTTTCTTGCAAATGCCAAAGGGAACAAAACAAGGGTATGAAGAAGCACCAGGTGCTGTGCTTAGTATTCTTACATGGCTGTCTCACAGCATTAGCAGAAGTAGCAGGACCTCCTTAGCATCTCTGTTTCATAGCCGGAAACAAGTGAAGCTCAGAGAAGTGTAGCAATTGGATGGGGGTAAGGACAGCTAGTTACTCAGCCAGCTGGGGTGAGACCCCTGTCTGTTGAATGCACATTTTGTTGTTTTGTAAATATTCACTCGGGTGAGGGAGGATAGGTATGGAATGCACAATGAAAAAGAACAACAAACAAGTGACATCGGCTCACATGTGGGGTCATTTGCTTACTGCGCTTTATTTTGAGCTAGCTTCTGTTGAAAAATGCATGGTGAGAGACAAATCAATAGCACTTAGCATCTGAACCACTTGATTTAAATGCATTATCTCATTTAATATTAGAGGTCCATAAGCATTACCAATCTCATTTTACTGCCGAGAAAGTAGCCTGGAGAGGCCGAGTGAAGAGCCCAAGGCTACAGATACAGTACTTGATAAAGTTGGGGCTCACACCCAAAACTGGCCCAGGAGCCAGTGTTCTCCTTCTCTGTAGGCTTGAGGCTATGGACCAGGTGGGATCAGGACACATGTTAACACCTGGGAGGGCACCAACTTTGAGGCCACCAGAGAACACTTAGTTGAATGAGAAAAGGTTACTTTCTTTCTCAAATGAACCCTTGGTTTATCCAATAAACACATTCTTGAGAAGTTTTATAGAAAACCGAGTTTTAGCAAATTGAATTGATCTTTACTGCCAATGGGTATCCATTAGGCAGATGATTCTAATATGTTCTGTTTACCCACACTGGACATCCACAAATCAGCATTTAAACTTCCTGGGATACGGGGTGGCTGGGTGGCTCAGTTGGTTAAATGTCTAACTTTGGCTCAGGTCATGATCTTGTGGTCTGTGAGTTACAGCCCCATGTCAGGCTCTGTGCTGACAGCTCAGAGCCTGGAGCCTGCTTTGGATGCTGTGTCTCCCTCTCTCTCTGTGCACCAGCTACCACGCACCCACCCCCCCCGCCCCCTGCTCACTCTCTCTCTCCCTCCCAAAAACAAATAAATATAAAAAAATAAACATCCTGAGATACCTCAAGGAGTCTCTATTTTTTTTTATAATGGGATAATTATTTCCCAGTGAGTTAGATTTTGATATTTGCATTCTGACATTAAGTATTAAGAACAAAAATAATTAAGAAAATAAGTAATGGGAAACCTCACTAAAATGGAGTCAAGAGATAGGCAGGGGGAGCTCTCATAGTCAATTGCAGACCCAACAGGAACACATGAACTTGATGTTACATGGACTTGACCTTGCACGTGGATACTATTCTACTATTCCAGCTGGAGGAAGAGACGCATTCCTTACCTCCCCCTGCCACCCTTGCTCCCCGCTCCCTGCCACCCACCAATAGCTCAGCCGATGAAAAGCCACCATACTTTGAACTCCCAGTTTACTCCAGTGGATTTTTAGTTTATAACAAGCCTTCCCAAATCACCCCTTTTCTCCTCAAAAAAGTGTACCTCTCCTTTGTTCCTCAGATTTGCCTACTATTTTGCTGCAGGTTGTTTGTCCCAGAATGCAATTCTCTCATTCTTGAATAAACCCATCTTTTGTTGGCAAAATAACTGGCAGTTTTTATTTTTAAGGATAACACAGGGTATGGTTCAAGAGGATAAAGCAATGGAAAGACACTATAGAATAATGAAAGTGCTTTAAACAGCCCTGGCTTTGCCAATTACTAGTTGTGAGGCCTCCAGCCGGTTACTAAAGGGCTGTACGCCTCAATTCCTATACCGTAATATGTAGATGACAGCTCTCTCAGAGGGTACTGTTTAATTATCAAATTAAGTAAGATCATACATGTAAAATTCCTGGATCCCTACTGGCACTTAAAAAACATACGTGAGAATAGGAAATAATAAGAATCTACAATTGAAACAATTCGATATCTAAACTCAGAAGATGTCAGTCTGGTTGGGATTCCTGCCTCGAACAAATACTGAATCTCTCAGAAACTTTGGGCAAGAGTTTCAACCTCCTATAACCATCGAGAACTGGGCAAGTCAGTCATTATCATCCCAGATAAGTGAGAATGTGATCTGCTTCAATTTTTCCATTTTCTCATCAGACAGTCACCATTTTGCATTTGCAGGTGGTTTTAGCAACATAAAAATTCTCTCCCACGCCTCTCCCATGATAACGTTGTTAAAAAAATCACAAGGTGAAGCCGCTATACTATATAGGTAAATGAGTAGGCTTTCCAATTTTATTAATTGTGGTAGTTTGTTTGCAAAATGATTACAACTATCCTCCTCCCTGTATCCAGGTACCTCTGCAACAGTGACTTTGTAGTTTCCTCCCATCAGAAGGTGGAGTTTATTTCCCTTCCCCTTGATCTGAGCTAGTCTTACGACTTGGTTTGGCCAATAGAATGTATTAGAAGTGACAATGTGCCAGTTTCCAGCCTAGACCTTAAGGGACCGTGCATGCATCCAGATGTTCCCTTGGAATTCTGCACAGCCACCATGTGAACAAGTCCAGCCTCGCCTGCTAGCTGTCCCCTGTCATGCCAGCCATCACCCAGTCAGATGACAGAAATTGCAAGTGAGTGTATGTGTGTGGTACGCACTCAGGTGTTTTTCTCACCCATGGTCTTGTTTGGACATGTGGGTCACACTGACAATATCTGGATAACTAACTTCCAGTTGTAATGACGACAACATTTCTCATTAGTGGATTCTCAAATCTCAAATAGGGAAACTGAGATAGACACATTTCCTGTAATATTAGAGCTGCACTGAGAGTCAATAGCTTTTAGGCCCTGCTAAATCTACTTATCCACAGTTACTCACTGAGGAAGCAAATCAACCTTTAAAATATAAGGCATAGTAATGAAGGAAGCGGCGGGGGGGGGGGCGGGGGAGGCTAAGAGAAAGAAAATAGCTCTTGTTAACTTGGAAAACCTACGAATATTTATTCTATTAACCAAACCTCAAACCATACGCACTGTTAAAAATCTGTTTGGGAATGGATTTCTAAGATCCTTCATGCTTCAATATAATAACTGGATAAAAAACTTAGCTGAATGAAGAACTTTAAGCTGCCTGAAGAAATTAGTTACCGGTTGAGAACGTGGTAAATAAGAAAAATCTCTCTGTTGGAGAAGTCACAAAAAATTATGATCGTAACATATTTAAGCAGTCAAAAAGCATTATGTCTTATGCAACTTTAATCTGCCTGGAACCTTTCCATGAAAGCATCATCAGTTTTATCTAAAAATGGCTCTCCTGCTGTTATTAATCCATGGGACTTGCTGAGCACTCACTGCATAAGTAGGGTCAGATCTATTTGGAAAATAAGGAGTTGAATATTCACCTTTTTAGGTGGTGAAGTTGGGTGCCTTTCTGTATTGTTGGGCGACACATCTTCAGATGTCTTGGGTTTATCTTAGGTCGCTTAAACATTTTTAAAAACTTAAACTAATACTTGGGGTTTTGACCACAAAAGCAATACACGTTCATTTGGACAGCGCGGGTCTTGACAGGGGGTTTGCAGAACCAGGACAAGGGTGAGGAAAATGGCTCATTTACCTCATGCACAAAAATTTTAGGAGGCACCAGAAAACTCAGTAATATAAAGGATATAAAGGCAATGTTTCAAAAATCAAAGTTAATGCCCAAATTCCATGACTAACAGAAGATCAAGATTTTAAGTAAAGACAGGCTTTGATCCTGTATCTGCCTGACCCTTTCTCGCTTACCTTACCTGGATCCTGGCCCTGGTTCCAATAAAACTCCATTTATAAAAACAAGCAGCTGAAATCATATGTATTTGTCTTCTCTGACTTATTTTGCTTAGCACATAAGACACTTTAGCTCCATCCACTTTGTTGCAAATGGCAAGACTTCATTCTTTTTTATAGCTGAGTAATACTCATATGTGGAATTGAAGAAACAAAACATATGAACAAAGGGTAATTAAAAAAGGAGAGAGAGAGAGGGAGGAGAAGCAAACCATAAAACAGACTCAACTATAGAGAACAAACTGAGGGTTGATGGAGGAAAGTGGGTGGGGGATGGGCTAGATGGGTGATGGGTATTAAGGAGGGCACTTGGTGAGATGAGCACCGTGTGTTGTATATAAGTGATGAATCACAAATTCTACTTCTGAAACTAATAATAATAATGTGTTAACTAACTAGAATTTAAATAAAAACTCGAAACAAACAAACCAACAAACCACCAAGCAGCTGGCCCATGGACTGTGGTTTGCCAACCTGATTTTTAAAATACCACATTAAAATATTACTTATCTTGATTACTGAGATTTTGGGTGCCCCCTTCAATTTTGTGCCCCACTCACCTCACCCTGTTCCAGCCCTGGGAGTTTGGATTTTGTCCCAGGTTCACATGATAAGCCAACGAAGGTTTTCAAGCAAGTGACTGATGGAATTTAAGTTTTAAAACGATGGCTTTGGCTGCTGTAGAGATTGGAGGGAGATCAAATGCAGAGAGATGGGAGGTCAGGAGGCTGATGTACTAGTCTAGTGACGCTACTCTTGCCCAAGTCACCAAAGGCCACTCTGACGTGAAGACAGTGGCCACTTCCTGTCCTCACATGTCACTGGCTATGTCAGCATGTGTCTAACTGTCATGTTGTCATTGAGACTCTCCTTCTATCTCATTGAGTGCCCTCTTCTGTTCTCAGTCTTTTGGCCTTACACACCATCAATGGACACCCGTAGTCCTGACTTTGTCCCCTCAGAACATGCACATCTCCCTGCCAGTTAGCCGTCTCCATTCATTGTCTAGTGGGCGTAACAGACTTCACACAGCCAATTTCACTTTCATAGATATTAATGCCTTTCTCTCTGTACTGTTGAAATCAGTCCAATCATACACTTAGATGTTATAAAACATCTTCATATTTCTTTGGTTTATTTTAGGTTGCTTAAACATTTTTTTAACACCTAAAATAACATGTATGTGTTTGGACTATAAAAGCAACACATGCTTACTAAAAATTTTTATTTCCATTCCCCAACCTGTTAATCTTCTATCTACCTTTTAGTAGAGGAGGGCACTGCCATCTACCCAATTGCTCAAGCCAAAAAATTAGGAATCTTTCTTAATTTTTCCCTTCCCCTTTTGTCCTACATTCAGCCTGTTAGCAAATACCACAAAGCCTAGGGGCACCTGGGTGGCTCAGTTGGTTAGGCATCCGACTTTGGCTCAGGCCGTGATCTTGCGGTTCACGAGTTCAAGCCCCGTATTGGGCTCAGTGCTGACAGTTCAGAGCGGGGAGCCTGCTTCGGATTCTGTGTCTCCCTCTCTCTCTGCCCCTCCCCCACTTGCGCGTGCGCTCTCTCTCTCTCAAAAATAAATAAGCATTAAAAAAAAATACCATGAAGTCTATTGCCAACATTTGCCCCCATTTGTATTTAAAAAAATCATCAACCTTAGTAGGTCTCGTAAGGACATAGTTCCCACATATGTAGGGTACTGTCTGCCCCAGATGGAGAAGGCTGGGGTGGCAAGGGGTAAGAGTGTGTGAATAGTATTGTTGAATTCCCAGGACAGGCGTAGAGAGGTAGACTGGATTGGCTTTTGGAGGGCAGAAGATGCAGTTTGGAGAGAAGTAGTTCTCCATGTGGCTGGGTCTCTTCAGGTAGAAAGGGTCTCAACTTTAGGTCTAGCACACATACTCTCTTACATCCTATGCTGGGTCCACACATCTAGATCTGGGACCAGGGAGTGAAATTCTCCAGCAGATGGTTGGTCTTGGAGGGGGTAGGGTGATTTTAGTGAAAATGTGTCTAGTCATCATCTGGGATGGTGCCCAAGCAGACAGGGCTGGTGACACCGTTCAGCCAGAGCTCAGCTTGAATGGCTCAGGATCTATGGCCTGGCATGGGGGTGACACCAGGTGGCAACGTACCAAAACCACAGATTCAGCTTTCCAGCTAAGAGTATACTCCTCTGAGAGCCATTTTTGCCAATGTAGAGGCCACTTAACCGGTAGCTATGCCTCCAGGTCCTGCTCACATAGACCAAATGAGGTTTGTTTGCTTCTTTTGCTGTCGTTTGATTTGGCTCTGATGGTTGCTTGTATGGGGCTGTGACTTTCCATGTTTTATGATTGCAAGATCCTGTTCCTAGACATGGTATTAATTTTTCTGAGCAGATCTGAATGAGTTCATCAATCGTCTACCCACTTAAAAAATCAGTGGATTTGATTTAGTAATGACTGATTTTAAATGCTCTTTGCATATCAAATGTAAGCTGCCTGACCCTATTAAGAAGAAGAATTTTTATCTTAAGGTTAAATATTGAAAAATTATAAATACCTGCTCTACTTATACCGGCATCTTACCGAACTCAGTAGACTCTACACTATAAAAATATTAGATTTACTGTCTCTTTCCTGCTGAAATGTCTATTTGCCGAGATCAAAGGACCCATTATTCAGGCTAGATGTTACATTTTCCACCAATCTTATTTCTAGGAAATATTTCTAGCGCAGTTTTTGACATGCCTCTTGTGCTCCACATTCTGCCACTGCCATTAAATTTGAATAACTGGTGCAGATGACCCTATCATGGTAGCAAATTAAGCACAGACCCTTCGGGTCTATTTCTCTGTATGCGGAGCGTCTGCTACCAAAGGGCCATCAAGGAGTCCAATGAGGATACGTTCCAGAGAATGCATGAGAGGTCTTGTTCCCACAGACACTAAGTACCAGGACAACTGCCCTACACACTCCTGTACCCTTTGGAAGGGGAAGAATGTCATGTCTGAGCCTTCTCTCTGTAACATATATTTACCAAAAATAACTATGAGTACCTGTGTGTGCCTTTCCAGGTTGCAAAGCACTTGAAATATGTGACTATCAATACGCCGTGTAGGACTGCAGTTCTCAACATTCAATTTCTTCTGCAACACTTGAGAATGACACGGACATGTGTGGCACCGACACAGCAACGGACTAGTGATGTGCTTAATCCACAGAGTGCAGGACTGCCCAGGTTTTATGTCTTTGCCTCATTCCTCCTTGTGCAAGCTTGCTGGACTCAACTGAGTGAGGCTGAGGTTACTGAGGTAACCCTGAAACCCCTCTAATTGGTGGAAGTAAATTTATGAACTTGGGTACTTTGGTCATTGGGGATAATAACTGCCTATGACACACCTCACACCTGAGGATACACTCATCCAATTCCATGCTGCACTTGTAAAGTTAGAGCTTCACGAGGTATGGCGTCTCTCATCTAAAGATCAAAGATTTATTTAAGGGCGCCTGGGTGGCTCAGTAGGTTGAGCGTCTGACTTCAGCTCAGGTCATGATCTCATGGCTAATGAGTTCGAGCCTTGCATCGGGCTCTGTGCTGACAGCTCGGAGCCTGGAACCTGCTTTGGATTCTATGTCTCCCTCTCTCTGCCCCTCTCAAGCTCGTGCTCTCTTTCTCTCTCTCAAAAATAAATAAACGTTAAAAAAGTTAGAAAAGTAAAAAAATCAAAGATTTCTGTAAAGTGAGAATAAGTGCAGTGTTAGACATAGCCATGGTGGAAATGATTCAGTGATTCAAATGGATGTAGGTGGGAGACTGGCTTTTGAAGGATAAGGACATTCACCCTAAATGGACATGGTTATATATTTTGTAGGTGACACTTATTATTATATGCTTAATATTCCAGGAAGGGTCTATGATTCACTCATTAAATCCTTGTAACAGCCTGTAAGGTAAGTTCTGTTTTCATCCTTAAGTGACAGAATGGGAAAACATAAAACAGAGGAAGGGGAAGATAAATCATTTGCCCCATGCGAACTACAGTGAGTGAAAGAGCTGAGCTGAGTCTATGCCCTTGGCCATTATGCTACTCTCTATCTCCATTTAAGCTCGTTTGATTTTAAATTACAGTCCTGTTTTCCTCACCTGACCTTAGCTTATGCATATCTTCTCTATATTTTCACGTAATCTGCTTGAAACATAAAGAGTTGATGTTCATGTTTTTAAAAAACTTATCATGACACTTTTCATGTTCTGCTTAGTGGATACTTGTAAATAACTGAAAATAGGATTCTTCATAAGGAATATTCAATATCATCATCAACGTTACTTGTTTGCATTAAAAATTCTGTAGGTGAAAGACTATATTAGTATTCTTACTCTGTGATCTCTAAGTAGAAAAGTACTAAATAGGGTTTTTTTTATGAGTTAACCATTAACTGGAACTTCCAAAACAAACTTTGAATAGGCATAAAACTAAAGGAGTAAAATAAAAAATATACAGTACTTGAAGGTGAGATAAAACATCTTATTTTGTTACATTCTATTTTGTATAAGTTTAGAGGCTCCCCATCCCCATGGATGAAAATAATTTTAGCATTCAAGCTATATACTATAAAGATATAGACGGAGGGGACACATTATCAAGAACACAAAAATGTCTGAATGTTATAAATACACTCAGCTCCGTAAGATTAAATTAGCTAATGTATTAATATAATTCCTATTCACATTCATTTGTAAAGACAAAGATAACCAGAATTCCCGCCATCTTAGGAATATCTTACACTGAAAAACTGACATTATTATTATTATCATTTTACTTAAAATTTCTTTGTTCCTTAGAGTGTGCTGCATTGTTACAACTGATCATTCACGACTATGATTTAGCCTAACTTCTTTTGTGAGCTTTTGCCTGTAAAAGAAAATCAGGACATATTTTGTACTTTGGAGTAAATTCCCCATATCTAACAAAATAAACATGACGTGTTTGTTAAACATGGTGGCAAAAATAATGTGTGTTTTCAAAACACGATGGCAAAGAAGGGTGTGGAAGAAATGGGACTCAGGATAGAACATGGAAAGGATGAACATTTTTTAGGTGAGTCCCAATGACAGTGGGTCTGTGGTCAAGATCAGCATGGGGTTGGGTGATGGGGGGGGTGGTCCCCAGTAGCCCAAACTCCCAAAGGCTGGCCCACTCCACACCTCAAGTTTGGATTTCCTACATTAGTTCTGTAAGAAAGAAGACTGTACAGTTTTTCACTATGAATCACAAATACAAATTTTTCAGGTGTGTAAGGAACTTCAAGGGAATTGTCCTTGTCCATTCCTCCCTTTTTAAAGAGGAAGAAACTGATCCCGCGACAAGAGACTGTGTTTGAAATGCAAAAGGCACTAGACCTGGGTCAGATGCCCACCTGAAGTCACGTTCCCCCATCTTCCCAGCTGTGTGATCTGAGGAATGCTGTCAGCCTTTGTGGTTCCAGCTTCCCTAGCTATAGGATTATGATAAGCCTTCCTAGGAATACTGATTAGAAACAGTACATGGGATGATGTATACTAAATTACCTTGAAAACGATGCAAAGCAATACACTCATTGCTATCAAATAATCCACGTTAGGCACAATCCTGTAGTATCTGAGTCTTAGCCAAAATGCAAAGAATTCTAGCCATTTTGTACGAGAGCCAAACAAACAGGTATATTTCAATGCATCATCTTATACGTTTCCTTTCCTCACAAAGTGTGACATAAACCATTTGAGTTTCTTGCTTGTTCTCAGACTCCCCCGGAAGAAGATTGGAAGAGAAATTGCATTTTCACCAACAGATCATTTCTCTTCTCTGAAAGTGCCCTCGCCGTTGATTATAAAAAACAAACAAACAAAACAAAACCCCAAACCCTGTATCCTCTTTGGCAGCAAGCAGGGGGCTGTCCCTTTAGGACTGACACACTTTCTTTATTGCAGAAAGAAATGCCTCTGAAGCTTTTGAACGCTGAATTCAAAACATCAGTGATGTCAGGCCAGGTCCACCTTTTAAAGAAAGGTCACTGCTGTGAGAAAGGACCTGTGTGCGGGGCCTCAGACTGGGTGGGATAAGACTGACAAGCAGACGGTTTTGATGGATAACAACAAGCTTTTCTCTTTCAAGGGTGAGGTAACCAGACAGGAACAAGACATAAGCACACCCTTTCCCAATCCACTCCTCTGCTATTATCTCGGGCATGGTTAGAGTGAAAATAAGTTTTGGTGGCTTTTATGGCCCTAAAAATATGGCCACAACCAACCTTCCTTGGCATGTATTTCCCACAATTCTTTCCCTCATCCTCAAACACAAATGTACACACACACACACACACACACACACACACACACACAGTGAGGGAAAGGAGTTCCAAGTTCTTTAGTTGTACCTCTTGCCTGGAATACTATCCTTGGCCATTCCCCTGGAGAAGTTTTCTGGATTTCTCTCTATCCTCTAACCCTCACCTCTTCCATGAAGCCTTCCAAGGTTTTCCCAGATGAAATTAATTTCCTTTTCCTTTGTATCATGAGAATTCCTTGATTGTAGTAGTATTTACAGCCTGCCTTTAGTGGTTTATTTTATTTGTTTCCTCTCTATGTGTGGAACTCTTCCTTGACAAGGGGTATGCTAGTTATCTTTGTCTCTCCTGTAGTAACTAAGACTTTAGTAAAGGTATTTATAAGAACACTTACCTGTTAAAACTCTTCAAAGTTGTCCTTTTATCTCAGGGAACTTATAGATGGTCTGTGTTGGGGTTTCCTAAATCTCCTTTATTAGAAATTTTGGCCATATAGGACAAGACCACTAACAGGTCTCTACAATTAGAGAAGGAGCAGTAGGAAGGATGAGAAAGAGGTAATGCTCATGGCTCTGTTTTCATGTGACAGATGTCCCTGAGATGAGATGGGGCAGCATGCACTGCTCAGAATAGCACTACTGGCTGAAGAATATCATTAAGGGGTCAGGGAAATGGGGCACTAAAGGTAAATTAAGGGTAGGACAACATGAACAAAGACAAAAGAACATTTCTGGATCAAAACGGAAGTGGGAAATAAACAAGATTTATTATCAGCAGGAAAGAATGCTTATGAAATTAATCAGTGGGTATCACTTGTGTTGCTATTGTTAAAAACCCAATCCTTTAAGTGAATGTAGGTTCTCACCTTTACAAGAATCATTAACTCCTCTCAGTAAATGGGAAAATGCTTGACTTCAAAAACAGCACAAAGGGAAGGCCTATGATGAACAAGGTTATAGGGTATCTTATTTGAGGTAGCCAACACACATTTTACAGTGGACATCTGCATGAGGATTGTGAGCCCTGAGTTTGAACTTCCTTTCTTCTCCTCTTGGTGGTAGTGGTAGGAGGTATTTGTGGAAGGCAAGAAAGGAGGACAAAAGATAAAGAGATTCTAACTAGCCAAGGCAGCCCTATTAACTAGTTCTCAGAAATAAAAATGGTGCAAACATTAACTGAGGTGCCATAAACTGTTATTAGGCAGTGGGCAGACATTAGTTTAAATAATAGAGACAACATCCCTGTAAAGTACTTACATAATATTATCTTCATTCTTCAGATGGGCAGCAAAGTTAAACAACTTGTTCTAAGGCCATCCAATTAATAAGTGTTATTGCCACATGTCTAATAAAAAAGGAAAATCTGCCAAACAAGGGCAATACATTTCAAAAAGGTTAGGTTTCATGAATTCAGAGAAGTAGCAAGAGATTAGATGGGGACAATGAAGACCAAAAACCCAGAAACAAAGAAACCAAGCACCCAAAGGAATTGGATGGCACTGATGGAAAGAATTTCAATACACAAGAGAAAAAGTGAAAGTAAGATAAAGCATCAAATTGGCTAGAACTAGAACTTGCACCAACATAATAGAATGTTACAAAACAGGGAAACTGAACCAGATCATTTAAGGAGAAGTGAAGGAAATAAAATTCACCTGTAGGAAGAAAGCCCCAAATGGGAAACAGTTTGTATAAATTATTTGGAATAGGGAAAGCGTTTAATTCCACCGGCCAAGGGGGAGCCAGATACACACTGATTCACTAATGAGGGGAGACATCTAATCAAAGAGGACACTTTTAAGATTAAGGGGTTAGGGTTGGTTACTGAGTTTTGTGTTTATAAAACAATCCATAAAAAGGGTCAATTTGTATTCAGTTTCACAGACTCTGTACCACCTACGTCTGTTGGCAGACTGGGAAAGCTAGAACAGGGAAGGAAATGACTCAAAGTTATTTAATAAAACTGGTTTTGCTCAAATTGTCTGGGCCTAAAGTTATTCATTTCAAAATAAGAGGGTTTAGTGAATTTTACCATTATCAATTACAAATTACTCCCTCCCCCCCCCCCACTCAACAATTCTTTAAAAGATGTAGATGATGGGAAGTGTAGAAACCATCTAGCAAAGTTCAAGATCAGTCAGACCCATTTAAATACTAGAAAGGAATCAGTGCCAAATATTACCCAACTTGCAAACATTGTAAGTGCTTAGAGGTTTGGAGATACAGCTAAATAGCTTTTTTTCAAAATATACAAAACTTTTGTTTCTTGGGATGAGGCAGTAGGCATTTTGTATTTCCATTTATAATAAGCAATGAAAAGTATTAAGATTTTATTTAAAAAAAATGTTTTAAATGTTTATTTATTTTTGACAGAGAGAGAGAGAGAGAGAGAGAGCGCGCGCATGAGCAGAGGAGGGGCAGAGAGGGAGACACAGAATCTGAAACAGGCTCCAGAATCTGAGCTGTCAGCACAGACCCCAACGTGGGGCTCAAACTCACAAACCGTGAGATCATGACCTGAGCCCAAGTTGGACACTCAACCGACTGAGCCACCCATGAGCCCCAGATTTTATTTTTTTTAAAGATAATATTTATTGACCTGAAGTTTGAATTATCTTGCACAGAAATATGTTGGGTATTTCATAATTGAGAGGAATATATGAAATACTAGTGAATTTGAAAAGAAAGCACTGATGTTATACTATTCTTAAGCCATATCTTCATGATAAGAACCATATCTTGATGATAAAAGTTGAGGGTTGGGGAGGAAAGTAAGAATACTATATTTGGGCTTTAATGTGGGATTTCTTTTCAGCATTTGAAAAATCACTTCCAAAAATATGGTCTAGTACACACTGACAATTGGAGAGAACCATCCGGATCAAGGGATCCCTCAAATGTAGGTTTCATTTGGTTACAAGCACTAGCATGTTCAAGCATCTCTGTTCAGTAAAGTATTTCTGAGGTCCAGACAATAGTCCCCCAGTGGCATGTGATTTGACTAGGAAATATTGACAGTGCGCAGGAATAAGATTTAACTGCTGGCACAGAGTTTGTCCAACTGGCTCAGTTTGCCAGGGGGCCATCTTGGATCTAGCTCCAACTATGGTGACAAAATATAAGAGCATCCCTCACCTCCCCCCACCCCACTCCAAATTAGAAAGCAATTCAGAGCACTGTGAATCTGCAGTAATCACCCAGTTGCTAGTTATTCTGTCCAGAGTACACGTTTGCAGGGAAGTGTCATAGCATGGTAGCTAAAGAGTGCAGGATATGGAGTAGATGCACGAGTCTGAATCCTAACTCTGTGTATAACTGGAAATGTAACTGTTCCACACCTCAGGCCTCACTGGAAAAAAAAGGACTATTATGTTCTACCTCATAAGCTATTTTGAGAATTAAAGGGGGTAATTCATGTGGAAGGTCTTGGCATCTGGTAACTAAATGCTTAATAAATTTTAGTCCTTATTAGCAGATTCTTTGAAAATAGACTCTGAAAATAGAGCTGAAAATTTAAGAAACAAAATATATAATACTTCCAGAAGACAAAAAATAATGGTACTAATTGGGTCCCAGGAGCCAACTCTGGCGGTAAAGAGGATGGATGCTGAAATATCTAGTCTACTGGTTAAAAGAAACAGAGCCTGAAACAGATTTCTGCAGGGACCCAACCCAGGGAAAATTAAGAAGTGGTATTCACATGAAGGCAAACAAGAACAACCTGATGAGTGATCATAGCTAACATTTCTGGAGACCTCTGGCTTATCATATGCTTGATCTGCAGTTGTGGATTGGTCCTGATAATCTTCTCCCTGTTCCCATCCTCACATCCCATGAGACAGCTTAGATGTGATGATTAGGGAGAAGCCTGTGGCTATGAAAGAAAGCAAAGAGAAAAGCTAACTGGCCAAAAGGGAACTGAAACCATGACCTTGGTCTCATTAAAAAGAGTCAGCAATGTCCTTGAATAGACCAGTTTTTCACAGACAGCTAAGCCATCTGCAGAGAAAACAAAACATGGCATACACACATAAACACATATGCACACACAAATAAAAACACAAAAGCAAACAACAAATAAGATTTACAATCAAATATAAATTAATTCACAGGTATTTTTACAAATCAGCTTCTATTTTTCTTTTGGTGTGAGCATCGGTAGATAGCCTTCTATGAAGTCAATTCTGTTGGCAAGGTTGAAATGCTTCTGAAATGGAAAACTATGCTATAAATTACATTTGAAAAGTCATAGCTAAGTTGTCAACTTGCATTGATAGGACACCCACCTACCTCAAAGATAAAAAGTGTGCTGCCTTCCAAAATTTGAAAACTGAAAAATGAGTACTTCAAAAACAAGTTCAGATGTAGACCTAACATTATCAGGCAGCACAGAATCAAAGCCCTGATGACCTCATTTGCTTTTACAGTAAGACAAGAAATAAACATTCTAAGCAAAGCTACAATACCTCAAGTAGGGGCTGTGTCAGCAATAATAGCACCTAATAGTAATGTAAGCACTTACAGTAGCACTTACTATTTTAAGCACCTGAGCATGTATTGGCTAGTTTAATTCTTGGAACAACCCAATGACAAAGGTGGTATTATTATTTCTATCTTATAGACAAAGAATATAAAGCAGAGAGAAATTAGGGAACCTGTCCAAGGTCATATGGTAAGTAGAGGGAGGATTCAGACCCAGGCAGTCTAACTTAGAAGCCATGATCTTAACATCACTCCCCATGGCAGCCAATGGGTGTTCCTGGGACAGATGAGAGATGACATCAGGCACTAAGGCACACACAGCTTGCCAGTGGGACATCCTCCCCCCTTATCTTCACACTTCTCTCTCCTTTTTTCCTATCCCCTTTCCCCCAGAGTGTTACTTTGAGTGTTAGCAAGCATACTGTCACTAATTTATAAAATTAGATTAAAAATAAACCCCAGAGTTGTCTTATCTAACCAATGCCTTTACTCTGCAGATGAGGAGACTGAGAGATCAAACTAATGGGCCCTAAAAAATTACTGGGACCATCAAACTAATGCCAGTGTGCACTGTAATAGGACCCACTCCTTCCTAATCTTACAGGTTTCCCTATGAAGTACTGAAAGGGCTTTAGCCACTGTCTTAAAACTCAGTTTTCATCCCTGACCATAGTTACTTCTCTCAGAGAGAACCCAGTTTTTCTCCCCCTGCAGGTCTTGGTTCTTCCCTTCCATTTTGGCAGTCCTCTGTGAGCTGGTACCAGAAAATCCTTACTCAGGTAGACTGCTTGATTGCTGGAGACTCCCATACTAATCTGCTCCCTAAGATGATGCTAACTGTCCTTGTGCTTGGAGAGAAATTTCAAACCTTTTTGAATCTCTACTGCTAGGGACTTCTATTTAATCTGTATGTGATTAAAGATTATTGACCAGTATCTTCTCACCTTTCTTTTGTTTGTGCAGGAGGTAGGGTACTTCCTCTAATTCTTGGCTTTTTGCTCGGTGAAAGAAAGGACTTGGTATCTGACATTACCATGGCCAAATAATGGCCCCCAGGATGTCCACATCCTGTCTTAACCTCAGTGAATATGTTACTTTATATGGCAAAAGGGACTTTGCAGGTGTCCTTGTACAAGAGAGGCAATAGAGTGAGATTTAGAGAGAAAAAGACTAGAGAGCCAGGGGTAGGTATGAGGCACTGGAGATGGAGGAAGGAGCCACACACCAAAGAATGCAGTCTGGCCTCTAGAAGCTTGAAAAGGCAAAGAAATGTGCTCTCCTGTGATGCTTCCAGAATGAACGCGGTCCTGATAACACCTCAGTCTTGGAATTCTGACCCCCAGGACTCTAACATTAATAAATACATACGTGTCGTCTTAAGTCACAACATTTGTGGTACTTTGCCTTATGAATCTAAAACAATCACCCTGTTCCTATCTTCAGTCCTGCTCAAAACTACTGTCCTTGCTTTCAGCCAGGTGGTAGTTTATTCCACCAGATTCAATGATTCATTCATCCCTTCACTGCACTTACCTAATATTTACTGAGCCCCTGCTATGCACCAGGCACTGGATAATGTGAGCAAAATGGCATGCCCCGTCTTTTCCTTGCACGTACCCATGCCATTCTTTCTACCTCTATGCTCTGTCCATTATCTGCCAGGGAAAATCCAACTAGTACTACGTACCAACTCACGTGGCTTTGGTTCCCTCTCGCTGTTCCACTTTGGGACCTTGAAACTGACTAATGATAAACTCAGCCCTCCTCAGGCTGCCTACTGCCCACTAGTCAATCCTTGGACACATTCAGCTAAGTGAACCTGCTCCCTTTGAGGACGGAGGCCTTTCACTTTCAGGGCCCAAGTCCAGATAACAAAGGGTCAAGGGCAAACAATATTGGCCATTGGAATATTCCTCAACGTGCTGGCAAGGAATGTCTTCTCTATTCTTCTAGTTTATAATTCTCTTGAGAATAAGGACTCAGTCACACGTGTGTCTTTTTCAGTGCCTGACACACGGCAGGTGCTCAAGAAACGGGCTGAGTGAACAAAACTACAAGCTAGCACTCATCGTGGATAAATATTCCTGCCAGTGGGGACTGAGATCCTCACTACTTATCACTACTTATCAATATTGATTACTATTCTTCACTCTGAAAGCATTGTTTCTAGCTAAAAAGTTAACATCCTGAAGTCACCCAAATAGCCATGCTGACAAGCTTGATATAATTTGGGACCTTGAATATAGTCCAAATATCAGTAGAACACTGACCTCCAAGTTGAGTGTAGAGTTTTATTAACTTTGTGATTCCTCTATCAGCATAACCTAGCACAGTGCCTGGCACGTAATAGGTGTGCAATACGTGTTTGTGGAATAAATATCCCAATCTAACATTGGTCTGGTCAGGTTACTCCTATGCTAGCATCTCCCTAATGCCTTGTACCCAGTCCCATCTGCTGGTCCTTGGAGTTACTTCCTCATAGTCAAGGTGTTGTGTGAGTGATTCTATCTCTCTGCCAGACTATACACTCGGTTTTTGAAAAACAGCTTTACTGGGGCATAATGTACATACAGTTCACCCATGTGAAGTGAACAATTTGATGAGTTTTGACAAATGTTAATGTCATGAATCACCTCCACACTCATGATACAGAATGTTTCCATTTTCTTAAAAACTTTCTTCGTGGCCGTTAGCAGTTAATCCCCTTCCGAATCCCTGGTCACAAGCAACTACTAATGTGCTTTCAGTAATTATAATTTTGCCTCTTCTAGACTCTCCTATAAATGAAATGGTACAGAATATAGTCTTTAATATCTTGTTCTTTCCCATGTTTCTGAGATTCATCCATTCTGCTGCATGCACCCATACGTATGAGTTTATCTTCTATCTTGTCTGGGTGTTTTCCTGGAACTGGGTGTATTCCTGCATTTGGCCTGGCTGTCTTGTCCTCCAGCACTGTGTACTCCCAGGAAGCTGAGGGTTCCTAAACAGTGACCTTTTCTCCACTGTGTGACTGACTCCAATTTCCAACCAGTTGGAGAGCCTGCCCTTCTCCTCGCTTGGTTAATGGCCCCTTTTCTCTGCCCACTCATTGCCCCAGTAAGGAACTTGGAGGTTATGTTCCCTCTTCCCTCTTCCTTAGACATGGTATCTGTGAATTTCATTCTAGGCAAAGAAAGGGGGCATTGTGAAATATGGTATAAGATATTGTTCTAAAAATAGCTGTCTGGCAGGTCTGAGAATTGCACTATCCGTAATTCTCTGTGAGTAACTTGAAGGCAGAGGTTCTTTCTCATTCACCTATGAATATCCTTTGTACCTGCCCAAACCATCCTCAACTCAGTTTATAATCCCAGTTCCATGATTCCACCCATGTCCAGTACGGACTCTCTTATTCACCACTATGCACTGCATGGATGAGTGGTCACTGTGGAGACAGTGAAAGGGATCTTGGACCAAGTGTGCCACACACACTGAGGGATCATTCCCTCATTTTCTCAGGCCCAAGTTCAGAAAAGCCATTACCCTTATGAATATTCACGGCTTCTGCTCTGTAACTTAGTTATAGCCTTTGATTCATATTAGTTTGTTTAGACAAAACAAGTAAATGCAGACAAAACAAAATAATTCTCGGGTCATGTCCGAACAGTCCATTAATCCTGAAATTAAAATTTCAGGGCCTCACACCTCTGTAACACAGCCTCAACTTCAGAAATATGTAAAAGAAGTATCCATCACCACAGAGGGGAAAAATTCCTCATAAAGTCCATCCACCCTGCTTTGGTAATGTGTGGAAAATGGGTTAATGATTTAACATTCTTCGTTCCTCGGTGTTTTTGACAGACTCTCAGACTGTCTAAGTAGCCTCAGACAGAAAATTGGAAGGTGATGACACCACCAGAAGCTGACTCAAACGGCATTCTAAAGACACAGAAGCTGACAGAGAGGCAGATGTCTTCTGACCCATCTCTAGAAGCACACAAAATATTTTAAAATATGTTCAAGGGGTGCCTGGATGGCTCAGTTGTTTGAGCGTTCGATTCTTGATTTCAGCTCAGGTCATGATTTCACAATTCATGAGACTGAGCCCTGTGTCGAGCTCTGTGCTGACAGCATGGAGCCTGCTTGGGATTCTCCTCTCCCTCTCTCTCTGCCCCTTTCCCATTCTCTCTCTGTTTCTCTGTCTCTCTCTCTCAAAATAAATAGACATTAAAAAAATTATATGTTCAAAAAATGAAAGGCTAAATTTAGAGGAGATTAAATGGGGGGCACCTAAGTCGCTCAGTTCATTGGGCGTCTGACTTTGGCTCAGGTCATGATCTTGGGGTTTGTGGGTTTGAGCCCTGTGTCAGGCTCTGTGCTGACAGCTCAGAGCCTGGAGCCTGATTTGGATTCTGTGTCTTCCTCTCTCTCTCTGCCCCTCCCCTGCTCTCTCTCTCTTTCTCTCTCTCAAAAATAAATAAACATTAACAAATTAAAAGAAAAAGAAGAGATTAAATGGCATCTAATAAACTCTGTTTCCCAAGCAAGGAAGAATGCAATGAGTGTCCTTAGGAAGGATTCCATCAGAAATGGCACATGATGTGAACAGGCTTCACTTCTCCGGAAGATGCATTTGTTCATAATTCTTATTCAGTGATGAGGCTGGATAAAAAGGTGTTACTGCATTAATTAGTGAAGGATTTTCTTCATAACAGATTTACAGAGTTCCCCAGTGATACAAATTCCAGTTACATAAAGTTCTTTTAAGAAAGACTCTCCGAAGGCTGGTGGCAAATGGATCTCAACTCCCTTGCCAGTTACAAATGGTGGGTGGAGGTTGTCTGGAGAGCTGTACGGAGATCAATTTAAAGTTCATACCTGGCTGGGCTCACTGGGAGACGCTACTGGGATGGACTAGTGATGTCTTCCATGGGTACTGGAAGAGGCCATGGTGTCTTGAAACCCCATTCCAATCTGAAGGTGCCACAGTTGAGTGTGAAAAAAAATCACGGGAGACCCCACATTCCAACTACCCCTGCTGAGCCCAAATCACTTTCTCCTGGCTCAATTTATGAAGCCTGGTCTGCCTGCAATTATGACAAGTGAGTCCTTTCAGAATTGTTTGTGCAAGCCCTCAGATTGTCAGCTTCAATGCTGTGAACTAGATTGTGTTTCTCTCAAAAACCAGGGAATGGATCATTTCCATGGAGAGAGCTTCCATTTAAGTCAAATTGCTATGTAAGATACCACAATGAACAGAATGCAAAGTCTTTGTGGTTGCTAAGACTACAGCCAATATAAAAAAATGAAAATAGAAATACTAAAAACTTATACCTGGACAGTCAGGATTACTTTGTGGGGTTAATTCTGTCACACTTCCACTCGTCTGATGTTCTCCCCTATTTGTGGCTAACTTAACCTGCTCTTTTGGTCTGCAGAACTCTAGGATGTTCTTCTCTCAGTTTTGATCAGTCTAAAATCTTCAGGGTCTCACTTTCCATCTCGAGCCTCTCTTTTTTATTCAACTCTTCACATTACTACTTAACTCCAGACACCCTTTCTGAAATCCTGTTTCTGCCATCCCTCCTCATGCACTGATTTGCCTTCTCTTCCCCAGATTCTCACTTTCCCTATTTGGAAGAGTCCCAATTTTCAATCCCACCTTCAGAGCCCACATAGCAGACTTACACTGCCCCCATGTTCCTCATTCTCATTTCTTGGCATCTTCTTTCCAGATCCTTTGCCTCTTTTGAAATGTGATGTGCAGCCAGGGTCTCTCTACACCTTCCACCCTCTTCTTCTCCTACTTTGTCACCACTTTGTGGTAGTTGAAATGCCTTGATTTTTCTTTTTCGCCTGCTCCCTCCTCTGATTTCTTTGGGTCTAGTCCCTGGGACCTCTTACCCTCCACGTGAAGCTGAATCCCTTCCCTGGTGTCCAGCATCCACCTCCTCAAGGATCTCACCTCCACTCTTACCCCCACAGGGGGCCTGTGTCTCAGACTTCTTCCACCAGGGCACCTCTCCCTCTGGCTCCCCTAAAACTCCTGGGTGCTACCTTCTGTGTGGTGAGTTTGTTGGCTTGTGGCACTGCACTTTGTACCTCTGCAGTGGCCAAATAACTGCCCACCTCTTGTTTCTAGAAGATGCCTACTTCAACACAACTCAATCTCAGAAGAACCTTACAACAGCCATATATACTGAAAGAGGGACAGCCTGAGGAGGGGAGAGGAACCAGTTTGCTTTCAGAACATGACAGACATATTGCTATAATGCTGACAGTCACAATATCTGTCATGTATTGAGTGCTATGCTTTCAGTGGAAACTTGGCAGGCACTCTAGGTGCTTTACCATTATTATTATTTTTAGTCCCATTCTTCTATAATCCTATTTGTTGTCTTATACCTTACCTTCCACCCTCTCAGATCTATTCACATAGATAGGATCTATTCAGTTCCTGTATGATCTTTGTGCAGTCCTGCTTCCTTAACTTTGCTCAGGCTGTTGCTTTCCCTGACCCCAATCTTCATATGCCCCAATCCTACTTTTTTAAGGTCCAGCCTAAATACTATCCTTTCCACAAATCCTCTCATATTTCTCACTGCAGAACTATCGGTATTCTTATCAGTCTTAAACCCTCATTGATTTCTAGAGCAATCAGCATCCCCTCCAAACAGTGTACTTTGGGTACTGGATTGGTCCTGCCTCTATTACGGAAATTACCCAGTCCTTGCCCAAGTGGCCTTCTGGCCCGCATGGGTCCCAGGTGTTGAAGAACATTCACTTGGGCTTATGACTCAAAAACTCAGAAAACATTGCTGGGGAAAAAGGCCTATGTGCATATTTGTGTGCATTCACAAGCCTGACACTTATGCCTCTCACATTCACAAGATTTGTACACTCGTAGCATAGAAGCTGAGTCATTTGAAGATGGCCAGAACTCACAATAAAACAATAGCTAAGGGGTGAATGGGTGGTTCAGTCTGTCAAACATCTCTTGATTTCACCTCAGGTCTTGAGCTCAGGGTCACGAATTCAGGCCTCACACTGGGCTCCATGCTGGGCATGAAGCCTACTTAAAAACAAACAAACAAACAAACAAACAAACAAACGCTAACAACCCTATGAGGTAGGTATTATTATCATCCCTAATTTATGTACAGGTAAACTGAGACTTGGAGAAGTTAACAGGCAATACTAATTAGTCTCTATTTGTTCCTCCACGTCCCGTCTTCACCCACTTCATCCTACTCCAGGCTCCAGGAGGCCAACCTTTAGGAACTGTGTCAATGGGCTGCCCTTCTTGAGCTTTGGGTTGGATTCCATCAGTGGGAGGTGCCAGCAGGAGATCCAGGAGATCAGACGTTGGGAGGAGAAAGAGGTCAGGATGTTTATTTCTCCAGCTCCCTCCCTGCCTGGCTGTCCATTGTCAGGGGCTGCAATTCCCTCCCCAAGGCCACAGCTCCGGTCAGGCAACCTTTTCTACAGCCATGGGTATCAGAGGGCTCTAGGAACCCTCTGGCCCTTGCATTTTCGGGCAAGAGATAAACCAGGTGCTTCAGAGACACTTGGGGGATTCCCCGAACCCTACTGTTTTGGGTGGAATTGTACCCCCCAAAAAGAGATGTTGAAATTCGAATCCCCAGGACTTCAGAATGTGACCTTAGTTGGAAATAGCGTTATTGCTTATGTAATTAGTGTAAAAGTAGGAGGATCCTAAGCTAATCTGACTGGCATCCTTGTAAGATAACAGCCACGTGAAGACAAGGGAGACAGAGAAGGAAGGCAGAGATCAGATTTAGGTAGCTGCAAGCCAAAAAGTACCACAGCCTGCTGGCCACTACCAGAAACTCGGGAGAGAAGAGGGAAGATTCCCCAGGTTTCAGGGGGAGCCTAACTCTGCCGATACCTTAATTTCCAACTTCTAGCCTCCAGAACCGTGGGATAATAGCTTTCTGTCATTTTGTGCCTCCCCCATTCGGTCTGTGATGCTTTGTTACAGGAGCCCTAAGAAACTACTGCAGCAGCCTCCACCTTTGGAAATAGTCCCTTCATTAAATTCTCTTCAATTACTTATTTTCAGTGTGCTATGCTTCTACTGGGTCCCTGACTTTCCTAGGGTGAAGAGCTAGGAACTCGATCCAGGGCTCTGATGGTAAAACTAAAGCACTCATCCTCTATAATAATACTAATACCATTATAGATAAAACGTACACAGGGCTTGCATTAACCCCCTTAATGCCATTTGGCCTGAGCATAATGTTGCAGGTCGTACTTTCACTGTCGATGATTTTTTTGCTGTCGGACCAGCCGTGTCTGCGTTAACTGGCAGAGCCGTGATGAAGAATACGCTCTTGAGAAAGCTGATTTCCTGAAGAGGAGCAAATGCACCTGGAACGGGACAAGTGGAAGCCAGGGTCCCCGGGGGTCAGGATTTTCAAATATGCTCACGAACTCCTCATGAATACCATCCGGAGAAGAGCCAGGCAGGTAGCTCAGGTTCTGACCTCCATTACCATCAAAGCCTAAAACTACAGGGTAGTCCCTTCATTTTTAAGGCGAGCAGGCAGAGAATTGGAATCGTGAGGGGGCCAAGTCACTTTTAAATGCAAACAGGCTGGCTATGTGGCATGCTGCAATTCTTCCAGATGAAAAAGAAATAGAAAGCAAGTGGAAAAAAGGTATAGATCTGAAAGTTTCCCTTTGTCGCACAGGATCCCTCTGATTGCTCTACCCCCGGGGACCATCTCGAAGCCTCTGTCTTTACATACCCCAGTTCCTGCCCCAAGGAAGCAGGTGGAGGAAGCCGCTGTCTGAGTAATTACTGCTCTACCATTTCTCCTTAAGGATGTCACTGTTTTTAGAGGTGACTCATTCATATAAGTAAGTGCTCTGGCGGGCGGGAGGCTCTTCATGATGACTTAACCCTTATGTCTTGGGTGTATTTATATTTATCCAATTTTATCCCTCCTCTTGACTTGACTGTTTTGATTAAGGGCACCAATGGAAACACATAACCATCCCCCGCCCAAAATAATGTAAAGTGTTCTCGACCCAGATACCTGAGCAATGAAAAAGTTCTCAAAAACCTCTGCAAGTAGGAGTGAGGGCACAAAGGGGGAAGTGGCTCCAAGCTTCCCAAGAAGGGGGACAGGTGAGGGACCAGCCAAGTAGAAAGACAGATTGAAGAAATTCTACTTCAGAATGCTTTATACTGTGCAATGGAGTAGCAGGGACAACTCTTGTCAGGAACTGGGAGATTTAGAAGTCTTGGGGCAAAAACATTTCATATGAAAAAGGCAGCTTCCTGATTCTTCTTGTACAGGAAAGCTTATTCTAGGATCCCCAGCACGACCAACACCATTACTAAGCTTACCAACCCTGGGCAGGGCACTTTACCACCTTGTCTCACGGATGCCTCGCGACATGGAGAGTGTTACGACACAGACAGCGTTACTATTCCATATTACACATAAGGAAGCTGAGGCTTAGAAGGATTTTGTCATTTCCTAAAGGTAACATACTAATAAATGACAAAGCCAGGCTTGGAACTCAGGTCTGCCTAAGCAGAGACACGCAGTAATTCTGGCCCATTGGGGTGTCACACATACATAGGAGTCTTTCAGCTAGGGAGCCTGCTCAAGAGCTAGTCTGAACATCTTGGCAAAACTTCCCCTGTGGGATGAATTGCCTTCTCCTGTCATAAGAAACTCCATCTATGTGATTCTGTGGGTTTGGTGGATAAGAGTAATGGTGAAATTCTTGCCATGATGAGCACTTTGGTTTAAATAACCTTTCTTGCAATTCCCCTTCATCCAATACAACAAAGTAATCTACCCATGATTTATATATTTTCCTATCCATATATTTTTGTGTATTTAACCGACACTATCCCTAACGACCAGTCCTTACTACACTGCCTGTTGTAGAGTATGAATCCTTACTTACCGCAAACATTTCTGTATAAACCACTAAAGTACCCAACACAGTACCAAGGCAGGATCTTGCTTTATCATCCTTTAGATGATGAAGAAAAAGTCAGCAATTATTATAAAATCATCATGTCCAGGTTATCTTTCTTCTAAATACCTTTTTTTTTTAAACGTTTATTCACCTTTGAGAGACAGAGAGAAAGAGACAGAGCATGAGCGGGGAAGGGGTAGAGAGAGGAAGACACAGAATCCGAAGCAGGCTCCAGGCTCTGAGCTGTCAGCACAGAGCCCGACGCGGGGCCTTAACTCATGAACTGTGAGATCATAAGCTGAGCTGAAGTCAGACGCTCAACCAACTGAGCCACCCAGGTGCTCCCTTCTAAATACTTTAAATACACGAATAAAATACCTTGTTGGATCAATTCAGCTCCCAATTTCTTGTGGCAGAGTGCCCATGTGGGGGCATATCTAGTAGCTGTCTCACAGGACATCATCATGAAAGATTAGAGCCATTTCTTAATTCCCCTTTAAAGATACTCATGCAAGGGTCTGTCACTCGTGCCTTCCTCCACATCTTCCTTGAACACATTTATATTTATAGCTTTAAGAAGTCATAGCATTGAGGAAGTTCAAGTAAAGGGCATGACAAGATTCATCAACACGTTCATTTTTTTCAGAACTTTAATCATGAGATAGCATTTTAATATTCTCTAGGGTAACCCTTGACTACCATCCAAAGTGAATAATTAGGGAGTCTCTTTTTGTAATTTTCCATTGTTACTGCCAGAGATGGACATTTCTTTCTGTTTCTCACTATCAACCTGTGTGCAAATGTTCAACATGCATCGTTTTATCAAAACACCACTGAGAGCTCTCCACCTATTCTATCTAGACGGTCTACTCACGATTCCCTAAATGGGTCTTGCACATTCTACCTTGGTGCTTACACACTTATTACTCTTCCCTCTTCCTTTATATGTACCTGAGCCTTACTGATTCTCTATAGGAATGTTCAAGCTCTAGGTCCTTCCCTGTCATTCCAGGCCAAGACTTTTCAATTTCAAGATGAGTGCTGTCCAATAGAAATATAATATGAGCCCCATATACACTTGTAAAGTTACTAGTAGCCACATTTAACAGGAACCACTGAAAAAGATCTCGAAGAGCCAAAGCAATCTTGAAAAAGAACAAAACTGGAAGTATACCAATCCCAGACTTCAAGACATACAACAAAGCTATAGTACTAAAAACAGTATGTACTGGCACAATAACAGACACATAGATCAACAGAACAAAATAGGGAACCCAGAAATAACCCCATGATGTATGGTCACTTAATTTCTGACAAAGGAGGCAAGAATATGCAATGGGAAAAGGACAGTCTCTTCAACAATGGTGCTGGGAAAACTGGAGAGCTACAGACAAAAGAATGAAACTGACCACTTTCTTACATCAGACACAAAAATAGACTCAAAATAGATTAAAGACCTGAGTGTGAGATGTGAAACCATAAAAATCCTAGAAAAGAACACAAGTAATTTCTCTGACATAAGCCATAGCAACGTTTTTCTAGATGTATCTCCTTAGTCAAGGGAAACAAAGGCAAAATAAACTTGCAAGATACACACACACATACATACATACATACACACACGTGTAAACACATGTACCTATATATATGTACTCACATACACAGTGGAATATTACTCAGTCATAAAAAGGAATAAAATCTTGCTATTTGCAACAACATGGATGGATCTAGAGAGTATAAGTGAAATAAGTCAACTAGAGAAAGACAAATAGCACACAATTTCACTCATGTGGAATTTAAGAAACAAAACTGATGAAAAAGAAAAAAAGAGACAAAAAATAAACTCTTAACTATAGAGAACAAACTGATGATTACCAGAAGCAAGGAGGGTGGGGGACGGGTGAAACAGATAAAGGGGATTAAGAGGTGCAAACTTCCGCTTATAAAATAAATAAGTCATGGAGATGAAAAATACAGCATAGGGAATATAGTCAATAATGTTATAACATATGGTGACAGATGGTGACTACACTTAATTGTGATGAGCAGTGAATAACGCACAGAATTGTCACATGACTATGTCATACACCTGAAACTCATGTTATACTTCAATAATACATAAAAAATAAGAAACAGGTAAAATAAGTTTCTATCACATATTTTACTTAACCCAATATATCCATATTAGTACAATCCCAACATATACTCAATATACAAATTAATATTGAGATGTAATATATACCAGAGTATATTTTATACTTACAGTGCATCTCAATCAGACTGACCGCATTTCAAGGGCTCAACAGTGGCATGCGTGGAGCAGTGCACCATTAGACTGTACGACGAGGGTAGTGCCCGGCACACAGTAGGAACAAAATGCTTGCTGCTTAAAGTTTTAGCCCTTTGAGTTACACTCGTGTCTGTTGTGTTTAGTGTGCGATGATCACCAAGCCCTGTGTCAGTAACCCTCCAAGACGTGCACATGTCCCCTCAACTAATTTTCAAGGTCTTAGGCACGGTCCCAGGCTTCACTTTGATTCTTCCACAGAGCACACTGAGTCACCTGTGGTCCCTGACCCTGGAGTCCCCATCCACGTCTCCTTGGCTTGGTACATGTTTTCACTTCTGCCCAGAATGCTCCTTCTATTTCTCCTTGAAAAGGTAACATCTGGTCTCCAAAAGCTTCTGTCCCCTGCCAATTTTTGTTTCAACTCAGTGCTTATTTTCTGGACATTTTGTATCAGGATTTATGTTATACTCTCACAATTAATTTGCTTACTGGTCTCATTCACTGCCCTATGAGGTATGAGGGGTGTGTGTGTGTGTGTGTGTGTGTAATTTCCTGTCTTCCTGGTTTTAGATCACTAATATCAAACACCACACTTATAAAATTAATGCAGCAGCACTTAGTATATGTTAATAAGATATTAGTTTATATAATTTTGAAAGAAAATAGCTTTCTGATTTAAGAGGGGCGCCTAGGTGGCTCAGTTGGTTGAGCGTCCAACTTCAGCTCAGGTCATGATCTCACGGTTCGTGAGTTCAGGCCCGACCGGGCTCTGTGATGACGGCTCAGAGCCTGGAGCCTGCCTTGGATTCTGTGTCCCCCTCTCTCTTGGCCCCTCTCCCACTTGTGCTCTGTCTCTCTCTGCCTCTCAAAAATAAAGAAAACTAATAAAAAAAAATTTAAGATACATTCTGTATTTATAACCTGCAGAGCAGATAAATGGCTAAGTGTTCAATACATTAGTCCATTCCCTGGAAACGGAAAGGGAAAGATGGAATCCAACATTCACCAAGCACCTTTTAGTTACCTATGCCATTTTAACTCTCACGACAACCGCCCAAGGGAAATATCATTACCCCTATTTGACAGATGAGGAAACCCAAGCTCAGAGAAGTCAAGAAACTTGTCCAAGGCCACACAGCTAGTGAGTGCCCAAAGAGGAAATGTGAGTCCAGCTCTGTCTCTGAAGTTGATCTTTGTACTGGTGCCCTAGTTACAACAAAGTTCTAGAACAGTTGCCTTCTGATCGCTTCCAACAGACTCTAGCTCAGAGGTCCCTTTTTCACAGCTAAAGGAGAAAAATACAATGCATAGCCAGGCATCTCTTCTATATCCGTTCCCCCACCTGGATCATCTGCCCTCCTCTCCACTGGGGCAAACATAAAGAGTAGTGACAGGAGATGCTTCCTGACTTGGAGCAGAATAGACTCCCCAAGACACAAGGCTGGATCAGATCAGCAGGAAAGGCCCTGGGTCTACATCCCACAGACAGTCAGGCTGCCAGAGGGCAGGGGTCAATTCCAGTTTTTGAGTGTGAGAAACAGCTTTACTGTGTCCATCCTGCTTTCCAAAGAGGCTCTTGTTTTCTCTCTCATGAAGCATTCCTGCCACCCTCTGTACTGGAGTCTGCCTATAAACATCACCCAATCGCGCCGGTTAAACTAAGCGTACGTATGGCTGGCACTGTGGTTGGTGCCGTCACAGACGATCCCAAGGCTGCTGAGACACGAAAGCAGGACACTAAAGCTGCTAGCAACAAACTCAAGAGGCAGGCAGAGCACCAGAGTGTGAACCGGAGTCTGCCAGCAGGGATTGACTTCCATCCCAATCTCCCATCTCTCCCTCTACGAAGCAGCTGGACAGCTGGAAGCAAAAGAGATCGGCAGAGCTGCTCTTAGAAGCGCCTGTCCTCCTGAGCACTGTGGCTCCTCCCCTTGACCTGCAGGGAGAATGGGTGGGTTTCCTCAATCGGTTTCTCTGCAGGCTTAGTCTGAATTCACATCACATGCAGATTAGCACCCTAATTTTTGAATTCAGATTTTGATTTGTTTTATGAGAGTCTACGTATTCTACCACAAGGAGATGCGATACACAGAAACCAGAAAACAAATAAATTTGTGACCATTATTTGCTGTGTCTGATGCAGTGTTTCTTGAAATGCCAAGCTTCCTTGGTACACTTAGAATAGGAGTTAGTTTACAGGGATAATTCTTTCAAGGAAGAAGTCTGGCAAGAAGTCACAGCTGCCACTTACTGGTTGGCCTCTATGAGATGGGCACTATGAGGAACACTTCACATGCATCATCTCAGTTACTGTTGACAGTAACCCTGGAAATTAGATATTGCCACTCCTGTTGTATAAGTGAGGAATTCAAAGTTTGAAGGAGTGCCAAGTCAGGGGGCAAACCTGTTGTGGATTGAATTGTGTCCCTTGAAGAGACATGCTGACGTCCTAATCCCTGGTACCTGCGAATGTGACCTTACTTGGAAAAGGGTCTCTGCAGATGTAATCAGCTTAAGATGAGGTCATACTGGATTAGGGTGGGTCCTAAATCCAATGACTGATATTCTTATAAGGAGACAGAGATTTGAATGCAGAGGACGGACACACACACACACACACACGGCACATAATGGCAGAGATTGGAATAAAAGAGCTACAAGCTAAGGAACACCAAGGGTTGCCAACAACCACCAGAAGCTAGAAGAGGCAAGGACAGGCACTTCCCTAGAGCCTTCTGAGGGAGGATGGTTTTGCCAGCACTTTGAATGGACTAAGACAATCGTGAGGAAATGGAGAGCCAGAAAGGTTACATAACCTTTGCAAAGCCACCCCAGTATCAAGGGGTGTCAAAGGATTCAGAGCCAAATGATGAAAAACCAAAGCCACGCATAACAAATACACAACACTACCTCTCAGAAAACAGTTCAGAGAACTCCTGTTAAGAGCATGCCGCTATTGGGGCGCCTGGATGGCTCAGTCGGTTGAGCATCTGACTTGGGCTCAGGTCATGATCTCACAGCTCGTGAGTTCGAGCCCCGCGTCGGGCTCTGTGCTGACAGCTCAGAGCCTGGAGCCTGCTTCTGCTTCTATGTCTGCCTCTCTCTCTCTGCCCCTAACCCACTCGCATTCTATCTCTGTCTCTCTCAAAAATAAATAAACATTAAAAAATTAAAAAAAAAAAAAAAGAGCATGTCACTATTAACCGGGCTCACCTCTGTCCCGGTTGTGCCTCAAGAGGATTAATAGGACAGCCACCCAGTTTGTGGTACTTTGTTATGGCAGCCCCAGGAAACTAACACACCTGGGATTCCGACGCCAGGTTCTCCGCTTCTAGAGCCACGTCGTCCTCCAGACGGAAGGTCAAGGCTGCCTAGGGTGTGCTTGTGGATATCACAGGCCCTCCCTCTTGCTCTATCCGAACTGCCCGCTCTTGACGAAAGCCAGCGAGACGCTGTAGGCAGCGAAGTGGCACAGTGTATCAGAGGTGAGTTTTCTAGACACGGCCCTGGGTAAAGGGCATGGAGGTTACACAAAGACAGGCGCAGGGGGCTGTCTAGAAGTGCCGCTCTTGTCTAAGGAGAAAGGAAGGTGGCCTGGACTCATGGGGGGGAAGTGGATGAGACGGAAGGGATGGCTTTGCGAGGTGTTGGGAAAGTGGAACTCTAGGACTGCCGACGCACTGGGTCTGGGGGTGAGCGTGACAGCTTCTGGCTGGGAAGCCACTGCGCCTGGCCTGGGTCACTGGGTGGGCGGTGGTGCAACAGTGAGAAGGGGACAGTTGACTGCGATTGCTCTTGACTGGACCGACTCAAAAGGAACTGGACTGGCTGCGGAGTTCTCTACGGGCATCAGGCGGAAGTAAGCATGAACCCGGGTAATGACAGCACACTAGCTATGGATGAGATTTAACCTCACGGGGTTTTAGTTTCCTCATCTACCCCAAGTGAGGATGAGGCTGTGACGTACTACGTGTCCAGGGCAATGTGAGCGTATGATACACGGTTAGCTTCTGTAAAACATTCTATAATTAATAGAACGCTTTCTTCCTGAACCCTTCAGTGACCCATCTCTTTAACTGTCATTACTTCCAAATGGGGTCAAGGGGAAGAAGCTTGTTTTCATCTCCTCAATGAAAGGTGAGAACAATGTGAGGGAACTGCGTGGTGGTGAAGGACCAGGGCAAGCAGCCTCTAATGTCTCAAGGAAATCAAAATTATTTTCTGGCTCTGTCTGTCTGCGCCGCTACAAAGCATCCATCATTTTTAGTGCAGAGATTTGAAACTTTTGATTAAAAAAAAAGAATATAGGGGCGCCTGGGTGGCTCAGTCAGTTAAGCAGCCGACTTCGGCTCAGGTCATGATCTCGCAGTCCGTGGTTCGAGCCCCGCGTCGGGCTCGGTGCTGACAGCTCAGAGCCTGGAGCCTGTTTCGGATTCTGTGTCTCCTTCTCTCTCTGACCCTCCCCTGTTCATGCTCTGTCTCTCTCTGTCTCAAAAATAAACGTTAAAAAATATAAAAATAAAAAATAAAGAAAAGAATGTAAATGAATTAAAGCTCAGCAGCGTAGAGAGTATATATTTATTTCTAACAATTCATGGGAACGGCATGTACCGGCAATAAAGGAGCACTTTCTCCTCCCTAACAGATTTCTCCCCCTTCCAAAGGCCTACTAAAACCGTTAAGTTTTGTTCAACACAGGACACCTTGTCCTTTTCCCTGAGGTTGTATTACTTGGTGCCTTTCGTGATTTCAGACAGTAAACGACTCACTAAAGTGGGGCTCTGTTCTTTGTTCTGGACATTTTATCTATTATAAAGCACAGTGTGTTCACCATGGCAAGTGCTATTTATGCACACATTGTCAGAGGTACCCAAACAATAATTTTCACTCTTTTCTTAAAATATCAAAAATAAAACACTCCGTACATGTTAACAAAGAGCAGGCACTTTTATATTTGTGTAATTGGAGTCTGTTCTTTCAGCTGAGATACCGATAAATCTAGATGCCTCTGTGACTGAGAATAAATTGATTTCCCTATTGAAGAACACAACCTAAATGCGTTATCATATAAAAAGAGACAATAAAATCTTAAGCATCATAATTAAAGGCAGAAGTTGCAAAATAATGACAGAGATCTTGCCAAAGCCATTTCTTCTCTAACCCAGTTATTTCCCTGTTTTCCCTTAGGTGTCTCAAAAATATTCAAAAGTGAACCCACTGTAATTTATCCTTCTTACTCCCCCCCCCCGCCCCCCCAAAGGTTTGTTTCCTTCCACGTTTCCCATCTTGGTGAATGGTTCCATCATCCAGGGAGCGTCACGAACCTTCCTGGTCACTCCTCAAGCCTGACTCATCACCACATCCTGGTGACTCCAGTTCCCAATTGCTGCTTTGCCTCCTTCCTTCTCTCTATCCCTAGGTTTGTCCCTTGACCACGCAAGCACTGAGGCCTAGTGAGTTTACATTATTTGTCCAAGAGAACACGGCTGATAAGCACAGTCAGACTGTGATCCCACCAGAGCATGCCCAGGCCCATAAAAAGGCAGTGGGGAGGGGCGCCTGGGTGGCGCAGTCGGTTAAGCGTCCGACTTCAGCCAGGTCACGATCTCGCGGTCCGTGAGTTCGAGCCCCGCGTCAGGCTCTGGGCTGATGGCTCAGAGCCTGGAGCCTGCTTCAGATTCTGTGTCTCCCTCTCTCTCTGCCCCTCCCCCGTTCATGCTCTGTCTCTCTCTGTCCCAAAAATAAATAATAAAAAAAAAAAAACGTTGAAAAAAAAAAGGCAGTGGGGAGAAGAAGAGGCAGACGTTGCCCAGACCCTTGCATGTCTCAGAATGAGGACACTTGTTCTGTGCTCTGTAAGTTGCTCTGCACTGTCCAGGTCACCAGGTGATAGAGCAAAGCCTGCTTTATCTGCATTGAATGAACCTACAGCTTTCTAAGGAACATTTCTGATATTCCAGATAAAAACTGAATCCAGCCATCCGTGCTAAGACCTCAAGCTCATTAGCCTAAAGTAGTCAAACTAGAATGGGGTTAAGTCCGCAATCATTAAAAGTTATTTAGTGTTTCTAGGGAGTTCCCCCCGCCCCAGGGAGTTTTGGTAATAAAAAATCCTTTAGATCTTTGTTTCAAGGAGTTTCCTGAAACAATGGTATTTACTAATTATAATGCTTACCAATATTTGTTGAATGAATAAGTGAAAATAGCATTTAAAAATTAGATGCTTTAAAGAAGCCTAGAAGTCTATATAGCATTAGCAGTGATCACCTCTGGGTGGTAAAATTATAGGTAGTTTTTGTTAATATTTTCTATTTTTTTCCACACTGAAGGCACATTTTCCACACGTATATCTTACATAGTGGGAAAAGTTTTTGAAAAGAACTTTTTATTAGAAATTAGGTAAGATAAAGACTAAGAAAGAAGCAAATAAAACAACATAAATGAACTCTTGCTTATATTTACAATCGGCAATTCTATTCTGATTAAGGTGTCACATAAACCTGATAAAACATTGTACCTCTCTACCTTTGAGGTACATATTAGGAAGGACAGATTTGGCTTCGGAGAGAAATTATTTTGTTATTTAATAGTTAATATCTCAACCCAAGGGCTTTCTTTACATTTTAACAGTAAAGTTTTTTATTAGAAAAATTTAAATTAAGGTGAATAAAACCTTCAATTCTCATGTATTTTGAAGTTTTAAAATCAAGTAAATATTCTGTATATTTAAAAAACTATGGGGCATCTGGGTAGCTCAGTCGGTTAGACGTCTGACTCTTGATTTCAGCCCAGGTCATGATCTCAGTTGTGGGATCGAGCCCCAAGTTGGGCTTTGCACTGGGTGTGGAGCCTGCTTGGGATTCCTTCCCTCCCTCTCTCTCTCTCTCTCTCTCTCTCTCTCTCATATAATCTAACAAAAAATACTATATAAATATATTTATATACCCATATAAATATTGTATTCAATTATATGTGGTTACATTATATATACTAAGCCTTCTATACTACATGGTATCTATTATATGTTACATTATAAATTTATATAGATACAATAAATATAGACGTATATAAACATATACATATGTTATATATTTATATAAGCAAATATTTACATATAATACAAAAAATATATAAACAAGTATGTACAAATATAAACATAAAATATAAACACACACACACAAGCACACAAGGCAAGCACTGAACAGTGATGACAGAGCCATCAGCAGTGTGCCAGGCAGCAGGGTGCCACAGAAAGATCATGGGGTTCTGGGGCGCATGGGTGGCTCAGTTGGTTAAGCATCTGACGTTGGCTCAGGTCATGATCTCCCGGTTCGTGAGTTCGTGGCCCACATCCGGCTCTCCCTCCCTCCCTCTCTCTCTCTCCCTCTTTCTCTGCCCCACCCCCACTTGTGCTTTCTCTCTCTCTCAAAATAAATTAAAAAAACTTTAAAGAAAAAAAAAAAAAAGATCATGGGCTTCAACCAGAGAGTCCTGGTCTCAAGTCCTCTCTCTGTCACACTAGCTTTGTAACCTTAGGCCAATGACTCCACCTCTTTGAGTCTCTGTCCTCATGGGAGCACGCGAGCTAGTTAATACCAACTCCCAGGGACGACTGACGCAAGCAGCAGGCCGAGCAGAGTCCGTCCTCCCAAGTGACAAACCACTCTGGCTGCTGCTGGCACTTGTCATTCTGACTGTAAATTCTGTGCTTTCTACTGCATCACCTTCAGGCACCAGTTTATATAATTCTCAGTACCCTCTCCCACATCTATTTCCGTTAAGAAGCTTTGCACCCCATGCTCCAGCTGCCTCCAGAAGCCGTTAATGCCTCCTGTGTGGCCTGGGCAGGTAAACTTACGAAGTGATTAAGGCAACCGAATAAGGCACTTGCCTTTTGGTTTCTAACTTGGCTGTCTAGGGTGACACTTCATCTCTATTTAACAGACACTGAAGGTTCTTTCTCTTGTCCTCATTTCTTAAATTTTACTTTTTGCCCAAAGAAAATCAAAGGCATTACCATAAGGCATTACCATAACATGTCAAGACGACATCTAAAGATCTCCTCACCATGAACAAACACAGATGCTTTGCCTTTTTAACTAATTCCTGCTAAGGAGCTCATGCTTGCCTGCAACTAAAATAAAATTCCTATAAAAATAAAAATGTCTGGAATTGGGAGACTGCCTCCGTGAGAGACTATAATGGATTTCTTTTAAATACCTTTTCACCATGCACAGAACTGACATGAATCAACTAATAAGTGATGCTGCAAATTGATAGTTCTTCCAAGTAACCCAAGCAAGGAATGGCCCATCATCACATGATAAGTGGGATAAGAAAACCAATTGTGTAAATGCGGAGTTGTAAACAAGAAGGTTAATGTAATGAAAAATAAAATATTTTACTCGGTCTATACTGTCACAAAACCCACAAAAGTCAAGATAGTGAAAGTTACACAACTGACTGTATCCTGAGTTGAATGAGTTTCAGACGATCACCAGACATTCACGTCCCAATCCTGCCCAGATACCCTCAAGACAAGAAAGCAGCCTCTGTACCAAGAACAGGGACCAGGCAGGGGGCCATATTATGGCGGGTTTTATTTAAGTTGTAGATTCACAGCATACTTTCCTACATATATCAAAGGGAAATAGTGTCCTTAGGTTCTCTAAATTATCCATTTTGATCATTTCTGCAGATTGCATAAAGGCATAGATCACCGCCTCTTCCTCCTGCCCCTTTGTTGCCTTATCTACAGAAGAAGGATGAAAATTATCTTCCTCATAGGGTTGCTGGGGGCTCAGAGAAATAACGCCTGTAATGTGCCTAGCTCGGTACTGAGCACACTGCAAGTTCCTAATAAATGGTGGTCATTCTTAGTACCACAGGAAGGAAGGTTAAATGGTTCCTGCAAGTGTAACTACCTCACATAAAATGATGAGCTGCTATGGGCTCTTTCAAATCAACTTTATTTAAAAGAAAACAATTTTTAATGCCTCCCTTATTAAGTAAACTCTACCCCCAGTGTGGGGCTCGAACTCACGACCCCATGACCAAGAGTCGTGTGCTCCACCAGCTGAGCCAGCCAGGCACCCCTCTTTCAAACCAACTTTAATTCAGCACACACTAGGTACATCCTGAGTGCCAGGCAGTATTATTGTAGCACGGGGGTGCAAAGAACACAACACGGTCCCTGTCCTCAGGAGTTGACAGTCTAGAGGAAAAGACAGGTAGAGAAATCTATCAACGCTAAGAAGTACTACAATGGGGGCTGGGCCGGGTGTTGGGGAAGCCACAGGAAAAACATCTAGCCCTGCTGGAAGGAGTGTCACTTGGGCTGAGTTATTATTATTATTATTATTATTATTATCATTATTATTTATTTTAAATTTTAATTTACATTCCAGTTAACATATGGTGTGATAATGATTTCAGGAATAGAATTTAGTGATTTGTCACTTATATATGACGTCCAGTGTTCATCCCAACAAGTGTCCTCCTTAATGCCCATCATCCATTTAGCCCATCCCCCTACCCGACACCTGTCCAGTAACCCTCAGTTTGTTCTCTGTATTTAAGAGTCTCTTATGGTTTGCCTCCCTCTCTGTTTTTATATTATTTTTGCTTCCCTTCCCTTATGTTCATCTGTTTTATATCTTAAATCCCCCATATAAGTGAAGTCCTATGTTTGTTTTTTTCTGACTGATTTCCCTTAGTGTAATACACTCTAGTTCCATCCACGTAGGTGTGAATGGCAAGATTTCATTCTTTTTGATCGCCGAGTAACACCGCATTGTATACATATACACCACATCTTCTTTATCCATTCATTAGTCGATGGTTGGCAGCAGTAGAGGAGAGCTGGGCATTCCAGAAGTCACAGAAATGCCAAGACCTGGATGCACGATGTGTCAGGGCCCGCCGGGAGAAGGGTATGGCTCACCTGGCCCGCAGATGGGCAGACAAGAATGAAGACAAAGGGAGCTGGCCGCACAACATGTTGCAGCAGTGGTCTATGGTTGACAAGGTTCTGCTGAAAATCCTAGTTCCTTTTGCACAACGTTTGTCCGCTAAAAGGACCAAGTTAGCTAGAATGCTTTAAGTTCACCTTCTGGAATATTACGGGGAATGCAGATGGTTCTCTATCACTTTCATAGCTAAAATTATGAGAGTATAAATTTCACGTTAGGGGGGATGCCTTGCTAAAATCTTTCACACGACCCAAAGATACTTACTTTCAGGCAACGAGTCATGGCTTCAAAGCATTTTAAAACCCCTTCTTGATTTCAGAGCGTTGAGAAGTTCACAAATGTAATTCGTGACAAACTTCGTCCTTTCTCATCAAGAGCTGGCATACGAAATGCTCAGAAAGTTGTGCTGACCTGGAACACTCCAAATATATGGCAGATGTGTGTATGTTTCACCATGTGTCCAGACTGTGACTCCTGGAGGCCCCTACCACTACCACCGGGTCCAGCACTTTCTGCTTGGTAAGTGCAATAGCATCTGAATGATTTCTTGGTCTCCCTGCCCCCCTCCCCACCCTCCTCCTCCTCATAGCCCATTCTCAGCACAGCAGCCAGAGTGACCCCGTATAAAATGTCAGAATGTGTCTCTCTTCTGCTGAAAACCTTCCAAACAAACTCCTATGTTGGAGCAGAAGCCAAAGCCCTTACAGAGACCCTTCAGATCTAGACAGCTCTCCTCCCCCACCTCACCTCTCTGACCTCACCTGTCATTGCTAATGTTTCTCCAGCTACACTTCAGGGTCTTGACCTTGACTTTCCCTTCTGGAATGCTTTTCACCCCACATATCCTATAGACCTTACACATCTCCCTTCCCTCCTTCAAGTCTTTGCTCAAATGTCACTCTTTCCAAGGAGGCCTCTCAGACCACCTTGTTTCAATACTTAAAAAAAAAAAAATGTTTATTTATTTTTGAGAGAGAGAGAGAGAGAACACAAGTGGGCAGGGGGCAGAGAGAGAGGGAGACACAGAACCTGAAGCAGGCTCCAGGCTCTGCGTCAGAGCCCGATGCAGGGCTTGAACTCACCAACTGTGAGATCATGACCTGAGCCGAAGTCAGACACTTAACCGACTGAGCCACCCAGGTGCCCCTCTGACCACCTTATTTCAAACTGCAGCCTCCCTGCCCTCTTAGCATTCCCTACCCCTCTGCTTCACGTGTCTCCACAGCCCTTTGCACCTGCTAGCATCCTATCTAATTCACTTATTTTATTTTCTGGCTTCTTTCTCTAGAATGTGACCTCCAAGAGGGTAGGAATAATGGTCTCTCTTGTTCACTGCTGTATCTTCCAGCTAGACCCAGGGGGAGTCTGGGATACAGTTCAGAAAGCAAACCATCTATGGTCCAGCAGAGAAACTCACTGGGATCTCAGTGTTTCACTTCCCTTTATCCCTGGTTCACATTATTCAGCTAAAAAAAGAGTTTTGGAGGCAAGACACTTTCTACGTAGGACAGCCATAAAAATGAAAGTTGTGGCAATTAATAGAGCCCACCAGGGTAAAAACAGCAGGTTTCTCTATTTGTTCTCAGTTAACATGAATATTACAAACACATACTGAGGATCTATAGATTAATGAGTGGGGAGATCATTTACTTTTACTCTCTAGAGATTCATCCAGTCAACCTTTGTCTGGGAAATGGTAGATTATATGCGCAGAATAATTGGGAGGAGAGCGACAAACGCTAGTTTGCAAAAACAACTCCTTCACGCAACGGAAATGGGCACTGATTGATGGGTTCCACCAGGGTGATTTATCATCATTTTTTCTGCTCAAATCCACCAGCCTCATTTTACTGTTGACATTTCTTATGCAGTTCTCTCGGACACAGGTTAATTGGAACTGGGACCCAGATAGGGGCCTCTGAAACTCATTATCCTGCATCATGGACGTGCTTTATGTGAACATTTACCAGAAGTGAGATTCTAATTTTAACAACATTGACGTGCTGTGATGAGTACCCAGAAATGTTTGCTGGGCCAGGGGAAAGATGCTCAATGTCTAAGGCAGCATTCGCGAAATTCCATTTAGTGATTCCTTTCGCTACCGGTAGTAAAAGCTCGCGTACAAAATTTTGGTAGCTGAGCGCAAAACCTGGGCAATTCAGTAAGCCCAATTGGGAGACACATGACCTTCAACTGAGTTGCTAATGAATACTAGAAGGAATAAAGACATCAGTCTCTTAGTATAGTAATCCTCTCTTTTATAGCTGCTTTCCCTTCCTATAATTTTTCACTAAAATGTCGAAAGGGGGGAAAACTTCCAATAGGAAACCCTAGCAGTGGAACCGTCTTATTCTCTGTGGCCATGGTATGCAGGAAGCCCCAAAGGAAAGGCCTGTTTCCATGGCAAAATCTAACCAGCACATTATCTGGTGTGACACAGCAGCAGACCAGGGAGCAGGAGGAACTCGGCAGAAGTAAACACACGGATGCACCATCAGAGAGAGAGCAAGGCAGCTTTGATTTGGGATCAGATACATTTGTAGTTGATCTTAAAACACAGAATGGTCAAAACTAATCTGTACTTATTCTAAGCAAGGGATGGAAGATGTGGAAGATTTTCAAAGATAGGGCCCAGGGGGAAACCCCAGGAAAAGTAATGGCTTACATCCATTTTCCATTCTTTTTAGTTTATATATGTATTGATTGGCTGTACTGTGTTGGAGTGAGATAGATTGAAAAACAAAACAAAACTGAAAGCAGCTGTTTTCAAAAAAGGCTTATGGTGGAAAAATGCAGATTAACTTATGGTAGAAAACATGCAGCGAAGACATGAATTCACCGTGAATATTCAGCTTCACAAACCTCATGCCTAGGATAATGCTGCTGTGACATTCTAATGCAGAGCGTCTGCCTAAGAGAGGAGAGCAAATCACTTTAAAGAACAATGAATCACCTACTGAGTGTTTACTGTGTGCCAGATACAACGATAAGCCTGCAGTGAAGTCACAGAAAGCAAGGCCCCCATGGGCAAGGAGTTTACAGTTTAGTGGGGGACTTGGGTGGGCATGAACAATGACAGAACTGGAAACAGGGAATACAGGTCTTCATTCGCAGGCTATGACTGGAGCAAAGGGCAAGGGGTGAGTGCCACAGCAGAGGCAACCAAGAAGGTTTCAGGGAGATGACCCTGGATGCGAGTTGTATTTTGAAGGATGCGGAGGAGTTCATTGTCCTGGGAATGGAAGGGTCCAGGGAAGATGGCGGCCATTTGGTCTGGGCATATGTAGCCATTCAGATCAAGTGACTTGCATTACACACTCAGCAGCTGGCATCCTGCCTCTAAGTTGTGCTTTGAACATTTTTTTTAAGTCTCCAAGTAATGTCTTTTAATTTTTTCATGAAGGAGGCAGCCAACCAAACTTCATTAATTAAACAACATGTACTTCATTTCCCCACTTCTATTAATTGGAGGCTTCTAATAAGAGCTTCTGAAGTAGCAAGGATCACTACACTGGGTGATGGAAATCTAGCCAAGAGCAAACAGAACAGAAATCAAACATAGACAGGACACTTTCCTGTGGTTAAATGGGGCATTAAAAATTTTAGGGGGAGGGGCGCCTGGGTGGCTCAGTCATTAAGTGTCCAACTCTTGATTTTGGCTCAGGTCATGATGCCAGAGTTTGTGAGATTGAGCCCCACGTTTGGGGTCTGCACTGACAGTGTGGAGCCTACTTGGGATTCTCTCTCTGCCCCTTCCTTTCACTCTCTCTCAAAATAAATAAATAACGTGAAAAATTTTAGGAGAGAAAACATTTAAGAACACTGTTGGTGATCTGGCACCGAGGACACCAGGTGGGAGGCCACCAGTCTTGTGCACAAGGACTTCTTCACACACCTCTTTGCCTGGTCTCACTTCCCGGAAGTTCCTCCCTATGTCTCTGGTCCCTTACTATCTCTTCTTGGAGGTCACCCTTAAGATTCTATGGTTACAAGCAAAAGAAACTTTCTGGTTAACATGGAAAAAGGAATTTATTGGAAAGAAATGGGGAAACTCACTGGATCGAAAGAAAGTCAAGCATCAGGTTTAGAAATAATGGGTATAGGGTCCTCTGGGGTTCTAGGCAGTAGAAACTGATGGGCAGTCTCCCTGCAGGGCCAATCAACTCCAAGCTTCCCCCCCGCCCCTTCTGTTTTTCTGTCATTTCACTCAAGTTTCCAAGGCCCAGCAGAAAGACAGTCTTCCTTCAACTGTGTGGTTTATGATAAAAGAAACAGAGATCCTTCTGCTCCCCAATCCATGGAAATCAGGATGCTGCACCTAAGGGAAGAGGAATCCCTCCCCCAAACAGTCTCCCTCTAGAATCAGGGTGACAACCGTAGAGTGAACCTTCATCAGGAAGCCCTGATGATGCCTTTTGATTAAGATGGTCAAGGAGAGATGGTACACGTTTCCTCAAGCAGTCAATACTTGTCGCTGGGGGGCGGGGGGCGTAGCACTTTCTAGAACCACACTATAACTGAGCATGACATACTAAAGAGCTAAGAAAGGTGAAGCCTTAGTCTGTTTGACAGGTGAAGGTAAACATGAACATTTTGAAAGTTCCAGGTGGTGATTCTTTCTAGACTGATTGATGTCTGGAATATGGTTCTTCCCCTTACGGAAGCCAAATGGCTAGGAGAGTAGATAACAAGAAACCTGGAAAAACCCAGCCCCGAAGATAACAAGATGGAAGCACTGCATTGCTGAGGTTCTAACCTGGTTTCACACTGAGTTTATATCATGGCAGCCTGCACAGGTTAACCAATTCATTATGTTTTAAGTAAGAAATGTGTAAAATTCGATGTTATTTGCCCATATGTGCATAGTCCTAAATTACTTATTTTAAAAACCATTATGAAACTGTTAGGGATTCACGTGGTAGACATGAAGGTGGAATCCATGGGGGAGCAAATAGAAAAGAAAATTCCTTTAGCCCACTCTGGTGGTCCCACATAGCAGGCAGTGGGTGTGGTGACAGAACACAGCTCTGAATTCCTCCCCCTGGTTACATTCTTCGTTCTGAAACAAGCTTTCTAGTATGCCCCAGGCCATGTTTCTCAACTTGTCTTTGAGCTACCAAGGTTCATTCCGTGGCTCACTTCCTGTCTGGTGCTTTCTCCTTGTCTCCTCTCACCTGATGTTAGTTCTTACTCTCTGGCTTTGACCTTCGCTCCCTTCCTTGAGTCTGACTTAGGTTCCCACCAGTTACTACTTTCGGCTGCTTTAAGATCAACACCCCAAGTTACAGGGTTAGTTTGGGCCTTGTAATTTAAGTGACACATGTTCCATTTAGGAGCCCTGATCCCTTAAAATTAGGACCTGGACAATGACTTAGAGAAGCCTGTGTTACTTAAGTGTCAATCATCGCTGAAGGTCGGTGGGAGTCATCCCTCTGCCCCCATGTGTGTTTTCCAGTGTTTATGCATAAACACTCTGTAGTTCCAATAATTTCTCTATTTTTTCCATTTCATTAAACTACCAGGCAATATTTTCATGTGCTCTTGAAAGGCTCTTCAAAGGCTGCTTTCAGTGATGGGTGAAATGATTTCTATAAATAACTTGCCAATCAATTTATTCAGCTTGTAGAAATCTTGATGAAGAAAGGTGCTATTAAATATGAAAAATCAAAAAACCCCACTTTTGGTTTAGAGTAGGCTCCTAGTATTCTGCCAGAAGAACCCTGGAGAGACAGCTGCCCAGCCTGGGCTTGACCATCCCAGCTTTCTGGCTTGGTGACTGCATGGCTTTAGGCAAGTCATATAACTTCTCTAGAACCTGTTTATTCTGCAGGATGAGGGAATAACATCTCCCTCACTGCCCTGAGGCAGAACCAAACACATGAAAATGTTGCTGATAAGATGCTGGGTACCTTCTGGTAGACTGGATACATTTTTGTTAAATCTAAATTTGAAAGCAAAATAGTGATTGAGGTCCATGGGTAATTGCTGGAAATTTGGGGGGGGGGGGTTAAAAAAAGAGTTGCACTTCAGTTACAGCGACTGGAAAGCAAATTTCCTTAGAATGGGTTTTCTTTTTATCTTCACTTTCAAGATGCAAATCGGAATGTGTTCCTGGTGAATAATGTTCACTAAGGAAATACACTTGACGTTCATTTGCAGAAATCTGTTATCATTTCACTGATTCTGGGTTTCTTATCTTCCTCCAACATTCATGTCTCTCTCGAAACCGCAGAAATGTCTAATTTTGCATGTCTCCTGATACCATGCTCAGAGCTCCCAGAACCTAAATTCTCTTTAGTTTGTTAATTTGAAGGGATACAGCATCTCATAGGGTTAAGCTGCGGATTGTCAGTGCTACTGCTGAGCACATAATATCAACTAGCTTAGTTCAAGTCTTAGGTAAATTTGGGGCAAAGCTTTTCATCTCATGGCTCACCTCCCTTGCCCCTTTCTAGTTTTTTGTTTTTTGGGTTTTTTTTTTTTTTTTTTACTTAGTATTACTTTGTCATATTTTCAATACATAAAATATCTAATAAAACACGTATCATTGTCACTCTACAGATGAGGTAAAGATGGGCCCTTACAGGTAAGGCTCAGTGTGGCTGATTAAGTGGACCGAACCATAAATGGTATGGCTTTCCCAGCTCCCGAGCCAGTGCCCTTTTCTTCCAGAGAAGGACAGCAACTAAGCCAGTCACTTATTTTACAATTGTTTTTCAAGGCTTGAGCTTTTCTCAAAAGGTCACGTTCACAGTTTCCTCAATTTAGTCTAACATTGATCCAACGCTCATGACTTGAGAGGAGCTAGTGAGAGAGATTTGGATGTTAAGGAGTTACAGAGCAGATCTTTCAACATATCTGACTAATGTTCGGAATATTCATTCTATTACGGAGTACAGTAGTGTGATACATGACATCATGTTGATCCTAGTTTTCAAGGAGTAAATGCCACAGGCCACTTGACACGCAGGGAAAAGGACTTGCCAGTGTGGCACATCTAATGTAACCTTCACCACAAGCAGAGGCTTCTACTTCTGGCCGCTTCTCATGTGTTAGGCTCTCTACGGGATCTGATGTGTTCTCAGGCCAGCATTCTCTCCTCTTCTTTTGGAAACAGCAGCACCTTGTCTGACTTGGAGGACCCCTCTCTCTTCTATTGTGAGTCCATTTGATTTGGGAGGGGATCCCCCTGCCCGCCCCTACTTCATGGGATCAGGTGACTCAGGCCTGTTCTGGCAATGTATCTCACCTTCTGGCCATGGCCGGAAGCTGGCCCAAGGCTGGGACTGTTGGCGGACCCACCAGGAAAGAGGAGCTGTCTTTCCTTTGGGGATTGCTAGGTTCTGAATATTTGTGTGCCCCCAAATTCATATGTTAAGCTCTTAATGCCTGATGTGCTGGTATCTGTAGGTGGGGTTTGGGAAGGTGCTTAAGTCATGAGGGTTCTACCCCCGTGAATGGGATTCATGTTCCCATAAAAGAGACCCCACAGAGCTCCCTAATATCTCCCACCGTGTGAGGACATGGGGAGAAGGTGTTGTCAAAGAATCAGGAAGCGGACTCTCACCAGCCACCGAATCCGACAGACAGACACTCTGATCTTTGACGTTCCGGCCTTCAGAACTATGAGAAATACATTTATAAGTTACCTAGCCTCTGGTGTATTTTGGTAGAGCAGCCCAAACAGACTAAGATGGGGTGTTAAGCTGACGCAACATAAGCTAAGGGCTACTGGTGGCTTCTCGTTTACTTGTTGTTTATTGGTTTCTCCTGCTTGTAAACAGCCTGCCCGAGAACGAAGCTGTCCCAGAGGAAAGCAAGGCCGAGTGCAAGAGACACACAGAGGCAAAGCCCAATTGCTATTATCTGATGGCTCCTTAGCCCTCCCCGACCCCCCACCGCCATGCCTGAAGTTACTAGACAATTCGGTCTCAAAAACTACAGTATTTTCTTTTTAAAAATGGTTTAAACAAATAAAAAAATGATTTCGATTAATATACCAGGATTTTACATGCTCTCACTTAATCTTTATGCCAACCCTGTAAGTGTAATTTCCCACATTTTACATGAAATTGAAGCTCTGCAAAGACCAATCATTTGAACAAGGCCACTTTCAAACTCTGGGAAGTAGTGAACTTGGAATTCAGTCTGGTTGCAAATCCTTTTCCTCTGTAATTCACTGGATATCCTCCCGGTGCTAAACAATGGACATTCACAGTGCATAGTCGATCCTGGTAGGATTGAAAAGTGTGAATCGGGGCGCCTGGGTGGCTCAGTCGGTTAAGCGTCCGACTTCAGCTCAGGTCACGATCTCACGGTCTGTGAGTTCGAGCCCCGCGTCGGGCTCTGGGCTGATGGCTCAGAGCCTGGAGCCTGCTTCCGATTCTGTGTCTCCCTCTCTCTCTGCCCCTCCCCCGTTCATGCTCTGTCCCTCTCTGTCCCAAAAATAAATAAACGTTAAAAAAAAAAAGTTAATTTGAAAAGTGTGAATCGGCTATAGTACAGTCACCACCAAAGGACATCTCTTTCCTTTCTGTGTGTATGAGTGTGTGCATGTGCACTGGCAAAAAATAAAACAGCATCGGGGCGCCTGGGTGGCTCAGTTGGTTAAGCGGCCGACTTCAGCTCAGGTCATGATCTCACAGTCCGTGAGTTCGAGCCCTGCGTCGGGCTCTGTGCTGACCGCTCAGAGCCTGGAGCCTGTTTCAGATTCTGTGTCTCCCTCTCTCTCTGACCTTCCCCCATTCATGCTCTGTCTCTCTCTGTCTCAAAAATGAATAAACATTAAAAAAAAATTAAAAAAAAATAAATAAAACAGCATCACATTCACACAACAGGGCTACCTGACAATTCCTTAAATCATGAATACCTCTGAAGTCACCCAAGATAATTTCAGATACCAGAAGCCTAGCTCAGTGTTGGTCCACTGGCCACACTGCAACACTCCAATTCTGAAGGTGTAGCCAAGGATGGAGGAGAGGAACCCACAGACATAGGATGCACCTGGATGTAAGAGATACTTCGGGGGGGCCTTTTATCCACCAACCAAAAAAGGAAGTTCAAGAGCCAGAGGTCCAAGAATGGAATAAGGCTCAGCGTGGCTGCTTGTCAACCCCCCATGACTCACACGAGTGGGGTTCCTACAAGGCAGGCCCAGGCTGCGAGTCTACTACCCCCGGGGAAGAGGACATTTTATGGGCACAAAGATATGTGGGCAGAGGAGGTTACCAAAAAACAAAGGGCCACAGGGGACCAGTCGTTACAGGACTTGCGGTGACCGAAGACCATAATGAAGGTTGTGTTCGCTCAGCCTTAGACCTACACGTCCCTTCGTCCCAGTTTTGCCACGTGGGTGTACTACGTACTATTGCTAACCTAGTACTCTTCTAATTTTTTTTAACGTTTATTTATTTTAGAGACAGAGAGACAGAGCACAAGTGGGGGAGGGGCAGAGAGAGAGGGAGACACAGAATCTGAGGCAGGCTCTAGGCTCTGAGCCATCAGCACAGAGCCCGACGTGGGGCTTGAACCCACAAATCATGAGATCATGACCTGAGCCCAAGTCGGACGCTTAACCGACTGAGGCACCCCTAACCTGAGGCACCCAGGCACCCCTAACCTAGTACTTTTCTTTAAGTGGACTCACTTCTCTTTTAAATACTTCCTTGCTGATTCTAGGTAATACACTTAGAGAAATCATAGGTTTAGTACCAGTTAATATACCTTTTCTAGTATGCATTAAAGTAAGCATGTTATCATTTAAAATGTTTGTTATATGGGGCGCCTGGGTAGCTCAGTCGGTTGAGTGCCCTACTCTTGGTTTCAGCTCAGGTCCTGATCTCACAGTTCGTGAGTTCGAGCCCCGCATAGGGCTCTGTGCCAGCAGTATGGGGCCTGCTTGGGATTCTCTCTTCCTCTCCCTCTGCCCCTCCACTGCTTACGCTCTCGCTTTCTCTCTCTCTCTCAAAAATAAGATGAACATTAAAAAAAAATCTTTGTTGTACCATCTAAATCCTTTCCAATGCCACAGTGGTATTTATGCCACTCACTGCGAAGGACAGGTGTGTGGAACAATGACAACATGCCTGCACTCCGAGTGGGAAACACCACGTGTGAGGGCCACACCTCCTCCCCTCAGATGCTAGGATTCTCGGGGGGCCTGAGTCTCAGTGCTGTTTTCATGGGCCCCTCTTTTGCTCCTCCCCTCTGCTCAGACAGTTTCAAAGCCTTAGGTTTATGTTCCAAGGCAAGATGGGTCTACAGGAAAATATTAGAATTAGAAAGCAGAGTAAAACAGTCAAATGTGGGGCCTTTCGCAAGAGGCTTGCCTCCTGTATGTCCACGGAAGGGGTAAAGAATGACCAAGGAGTTCACTCCATTATCCCATCTCCAAAGGCAGATGACATACTTACATCATAAACGAATGGGAATTATGTACACATGATTAACTGTATAATTTTATTCCGTCAAGGATTAGTAGGAAACCATATTAAGCAGAAATAAATCATCTATCTTTAAAAGGCACAGAAGAATTGCCACGTGAACTCTGAAGAGACCGATTTCAACAGTGATGGGCTTCAACGGTATTTTTTTTTTTTTCCATTTGAATTTTATAGACACTAACAATGACCTGACTTGATTTTCTTCCAGTCATACTTGAAAGAGTGGGACTGTAATTTAGACATTGTCTGATGATGGACTATAATACTACAATACTACAAGATGAAACTGAAGCCACCTTATTAAGACTTTTTTTTAGTTGATTTATTTATTTTGAGAAAAAGAGAGAGTGCACCTCTCACACAAGGGAGAGGCAGAGAGGGCGAGAGAATCCCAAGCAGGTCCGTGCTGCCAGCTCAGGGCCTGACGTGGGGCTCGATCTCACAACTGTGAGATCATCACTTGTACCGAAATCAAGAGTCAGGTGCTTAACCAACTGAGCCATCCAGGTGCCCCAAGACTTTTCTTTTTTATTCCTTAAATTAACATGTTTTAGCTTCTCTGTGGATAAAATATGCCAGTAGTAAAGCATGAAACATGGCTTTCCTTCTGAATTAGGAAAAAGAGGCCTCATAGATTTTGTGACTTCAGATGGAGTAACTGCTTTCTTTCTTCTAATGATCATTCTTTATCCACTCAACCTGCTTGATTTTTTTCCTAGCACTTGTCATTATGTGTCCTATCATTTTGCTGTGTTTATTGTCTCTTTCCTTCACTAGACCATAAGCTGTATGAGGACAGGGGCTTTTATTCTTCATGTAGTTTCTTCAGCACCCAGCAAAATACCCAGCACATACAATGTGCTCAATAAAAATTTGCTGGATGAACGAATGCTGATTCATAACCAAATGTTTAGAATTACCAAATCCTCTTATTTTGCAAGCCTACTCAACAGTTATCAGATCTGAAACACACTTGTCAGCCATTTGACCTTTGGCAGGTCATTTCACCATATAACTTCTCACAGTTTATGTCTCTGTCTACAGAATGTAGACACCATCAGAGCGCCTGGGTGGCTCAGTCGGTTAAGCATCTGACTTCAGCTCAGGTCATGATCTCACGGTCTGCGATTGTGAGCCCCGCGTTGGGCTCTGTGCTGACAACTCAGAGCCTGGAGCATTGCTTCAGATTCTGTGTCTCCCTCTCTCTCTGACTCTCCCCAGCTCATGCTCTCTCTCTCTCAAAAATAAATAAAACTTGCAAAAAAAATTAAAAAAAAAAAAGAATGTAGACACCGTCAACTCATACGGTATTTATGAGAATAAAATGAGATAACATCCATGAAGTGTTGGCCTCTCTCTGTAAGCATCTGTATCCATCCACCTGTCCATATATGTATGAATGAAGCCCTCTGGCAGAGGATCTGACCCACAGTACATGACCATAAACGTTTATGTTTAGTGTATTCACTTTTTATTCATCAATTTTACTACAGAATGGAATTATTTCTTTTCTGGTTGTTGGTGGCCCTGTCCAAAACCAAGGACAGGGTAATCAGTAGATGAAAGCATTGCCTTTACATACCTTAACTCTTGCTGTTCATGAATCTCTAATATGAAGAGGTTTAAAAACATAATGTTCTCTCCAGTCAAGTACATTTAGAGGGCAAAAATAGAACAGGGCATTGACAAGACGGATAAGCACAAAAGATGTCTTTTCTGTCTCTCCTGAAAGGTCAGTTTTGTGTTTCAGGTTCTTCTTATGTACAGTAAACAGGAGGAATTTGAGTTTTAGAAAGGTGATTTACAAGGCACTTTTTCTTTCGTTTTTAAGTCATACTGCCTGCCTTCCTTTTATCTTCCTCCTCCCCTCTTCCTTTCTTCTAAATGTCCTTGCTTATTAGCTAGAATTAAATTAAGTTTTTGGTTGTTTTCACATTAGATAAATATCTACAAAACCAGAGGCACTTGGGTGGCTCAGTTGGTTAAGCACCCGGCTCCTGGTTTTGGCTCAGGTCATGATCTCACAGTTTCCTGTGTTTAAGCCCTGCATCGGGCTCCATGCTGATAGCTGTGGAGCCTGCTTGGAATTCTGTCTCCCTCTCTCTCTGCTCCTCTCCCACTCTCACTGTCTCTGTCTCTCTCAAAATAAATAAATAAACTACAGGAATTTCTAGGGGCACCCGGGTGGCTCAGTTGGTTAAGCATCCGACTTTGGCTCAGGTCACGATCTTGCAGTCTGTGAGATCCAGCCCCGCATCAGACTCTATACTGACTGACAGCTCAGAGCCTGGAGCCTGCTTCAGATTCTGTGTCTCCCTCTTTCTCTGCCCCTCCCCTACTTGCGCTCTCTCAGTCTCTCTCTCAAAAATAAAACATTAAAAATATTTTTCAAAAAATTCTAAAAAAAAAAAAAAAAGTAAAAAACTAAGGCCAGAGGGAGGAAAAATGGTCACAGAGTCAGAGGGAGGAAAAAAATGGTCATAGAGTTTTCTTAGAGGATTAATGTACATGAAGTCGTCTTCAAATTATGATTTTGACCGCAAAGGCAAAATGAGCTGGTTGAACTATGACAGAGTTGCTTGTTCAAACATGGTCAACCAGTGTGCTCTAAAAAGTCCCTGAATCATTACAATGTCTTTTCTAAATAAATACATTTTGAAAACATTAGAAAAATAATGGCCTATTTCCACAGGAAAATAATAAATGATGGAGTCTCAACTGACGAGTTAGAAGTATTCCTACAGCATATTATCTGAACAACTGACTCAGTCACTTCCCCATCAGTTTAAATGGCTCAGTAAGAGGTATTTAGAATTTTTTTCTAATGTTTATTTATGTCTGAGTGAGAGAGAGAGAGAGAGAGAGAGAGCACACCAGCTGGGGAGAGGTAGAGAGAGAGGGAGACACAGAATCTGAAACAGGCTCCAGGCTCTGAGCTGTCAGCACAGAGCCCAACAGGGGCTCGAACTCACGGACCGTGAGATCATGACCTGAGCCGAAGTTGGACACTTAGACTGAGCCCCCCCAGGCGCCCCTAGAGGTATTTTATATGAGGGCAGGGCCACAAGTGTTTTATAGATTACATTTACCTAAGTATTTGTTCTCCTCAGCAACGGAGAATTTTCCTTCCACTTTCTATCTTCTTTAAGAACTGATTTGTTATTCGCAGGGGGAAAACAAAATATTTTTTCTAATACTCGTTCGGTCGAGGATTTACAATTTATTTTACTTATATTCACTGATAAAGAGAAGGCTACAGGAAAAGTAACGGGCTAAAGACTTTCTAAAGAATGCCGACCAAAGGAAAGAACTTTCGTAGACGAATATGCATCGTAGGTATTGCATCAAGAGCTGAAAATGTGTAGACCAAGAAATGCATTTTAAATTGCACATAGTTTTTAATACCACTTTTGGTAATTTATCATAAAGAATTCAGATATGCACAAAGATACACCCTGTGAGGACAATGATACCAATGTTGATTATAGATAGGCAAGAAATGGCAAAGCTGTGTTTCCCACCATTTTCAGACAGGTGAGACTACCCTATGGAGACAGGGGGCTAAGTGTCAGAGGAAATTTAACCTAGGAGTCGTCGGAAGGATGCCAACCCCAACCGAGGGCCGGCAGGGGGTGCAGGGAGCCAATGGAGGACAAAAGAGAAGGCTGCCCTCGGTCCTTCACCAGGCTGGTTTCCCTGTTCCTCCTCCACTAGCAATAGGACACTGGAGGGACCCTTCTGGAGAAAGTGGATGACCCCAGAGAAGTTAAATTCGGGGGAAAGAAAAAGTCCAGTCAGACACTTAATTCATCCGGAGGCAGTGATTTTCAACCTGAGGGATTGGGGGGTGGTCGCCAGGGGACATTTAGAGATGTTTCTGATGGTCATAACTAGAGAGAGGCTTGTGGCACTACTCATATCTCGTGGGAGAGGCCAGGGAAATGAGATGGCACCCTCCAGCCCATGTAACAGCCCCCCAACAATGACTTATCCAGCCGGAAAGGCCAGTGCCGCTGCTGCTGAGGAATCTTGTCTTAAGAGTGAAGCCCACGGTCACACCGGTCCCGTTCCCATCACTCACAGAGGACTTCAACCAGGTTTTTTGGACTTTATCCTTAAATATGAATGGCTGGCCCTTCACCACACGTTGGAGGAAAAGCCCCGCACTGAAGGTCAGAGATGAAAACAAACATCAACCTAACAAGAAAACAACCTAAAAAGAACAAAGGCTTTGAGGAGACAGAGACTATGCAAAAACGCTTAAAAAGAAAAAACCTGTAATTGGTACAAGCAAGCCTGAAATGCAATTTGATCACATCCGGCAAACTTCAAGGTGAACCAACTGTGACCCAACAGTTCCTACTGTAGGGATTTTTCTCAGAGGAACTCTTGCAAAGTCACTGGGAGAAGGTGCTCAGATTAGTCATGGCAGCATCATTCATTAAGTAGAAACAATCTCTTTGTTCGTCAAAAAGAATGAATAGATTAATTGTAGTCTAGTCATATAACCGAATACCCTAACTCACTTAAAATGAACGACATAGTATGTTTCAATATAGGTAAATCTCACAAATAAAACATTGCCTTAAAAAAAGCAAGCTGCAGAAGACCATATCCATTAAGATACTATTTACATAAAGTTAGAAATGTGTAAAACTTTACTATGTATCCTTTAGGATTTGTACCTGTCTACTAAATCTGTAAGGCCATACATTTTAGCTATTTACCAGGTTCAGGATGGAGGTCCCTTCAGAAGGTGGATGGAAGGAAAGCGGAACTGGGTGTGACAGGTGGAGAATCGCAACTTTGTAATGTTTTATTTCTTAAACGCTAGCAACTTTGTAATGTTTTATTTCTTAAACGCGTTTTGGGCTTAAGAATTGCTTATATGGTTCCTTTATTTTTTGGCATAATTTAAATTACAAAAAACTATTTTTAATATCTTCAGAAAGATAAAAGAAAATATTGCATCCAATAAAAAGAAATGTGTCTCATTCATGAAGTAGGAATTAAATTCTAAAAATAAAGTTGCTGTAATTTCGAAAATTCAATGTGTGTTCAACTTATCCCATGCTTTAAAAATATGAAATAAAAATGTATAGGTTTACTTTAAAAACCTCTGTAGTTTAATTTCAAATACATAAGTTAAATTTAACCTCAGTGGCATCATTCTAGAATTAATTGAGTTTTTCTTTTCTAATAGAGTATATAACTGAGTCATGCACTTGTTTGGAAAATTTTATAGATAAGTCCCAATAGGTCATCCTGCCATGTCTAGCTATTTTCTTTTAAATGCTTTCTATGCAGATATTGGGGAACATTATTAATTGCTACAGAGGAAAAACTGATTACATTTTAAAGCAGTTAGCAGTCACAGTCCAAGATAGAAATGCTAAGAAATTAAAAAACATGTTTGCCAATGTTTAAAATCTCATCAATGAATTCAGTCCCTGAGATATGTGATTGCATCAAAGGCTTTTAAAATTGTAATAACAACTTCTGCAATTACATAACAAATGCCTTTTTCTTTGGCACTAATTTGCTCTAACTAGAGAACTCATTTGGGAATTGAGAAAAGCATAAAAGTCTGTCATTTTTAATTGTATAAATAAATGATGAAAGTTGTGAGTGGATTAGTTTTAATTTCCCCTTCCAGCTTAGCTAAAACTCATTTTAATTGTCATTTTAGAAACGTTGTCGATTTTGAAATATTGTATGCCAAGAAATGAAACATTTAGAAATAAAAATATTTAGCAGGTTAAAATAAACATGTTTCATTATTTAGGAAGAAAAAAAAGATCCTCAAAGAAGATATAATTTGTACTTTCCAGTTTCCACTGGCTTCATACGAATTCATTTAAATTAGCTTTGGTGATGTGACTTTACCACTTTTGGATATGACTGCAAAGTTCATCTGAGAAATTAATTTGTAATCTAATCACGTGCTTCCTCTAAAAGGGAAAACTCTATGCTTCTTCTTCTTTTTTTTTTTTTAAAGGTTATTTATTTTTGAGATAGCACCAGTGGGGAAAGGACAGAGAGAGAGGGACAGAGGACCAGAAGCAGGCTCTATGCATTGTGAAATCATGACCTAGGCCAAAGTTGGACACTCAACTGACTGAGCCACCCAGGCGCCCCTCCCGCTAGTGATTTAAATTTATTCCAGCAATAGGTGAGGATGCTAGCATAGCTGTGTTTATAAAAATAAAACAGTGACCGAGAAGATGGCCTCTAAAATGAGATCTGTAAGATCTCCTCCAGCACCGACATTTCATTCACTCATCCTCTCACCATTAAGGACCCCCTCCTTCCCAGCCTCCTTTCCTGATACTTCCTGTGTGCCATGCACTGTGCTCGACCCAGAACAGGAAGAGAAACAAAATGAAGTGGGCACTAGCCGCAGAACACCAGCATGAGAAGTGGGATGAACTATGTGCCTGAGTCTCCGATGCCAGTGGGCTTCTCCACACTGCAGGAGAAGGAAAGGCATCCTGCCCACGCGGCACGGTGCACACACAGAGGCTCATTTTTCAGCTAAGTTCCTTTTTTTTTTTTTTAAGTTCATTTATTTATTTTGAGAGAGAGCAAGAAAGCGTGGGGAAGGGGAGAGAGAGAGGGAAGAGAGAGAATCCCAAGCAGGCTCTGCACTATCAGCTCAGAGCCCGATGTGGGGCTTGATCCTGCACACTGTGAGATCCCGACCTGAGCTGAAACCAAAAGTCAGATGCTTAACTGACTGAGCCACCCAGGCGCCCCCCGCCCCCCCGCCCCCAACCCCGACCTGCAGCCTTACTCCGGCACTTAGTTCACACAGCATGCCACATCAGGTTTCCATTCATTTGTAGCTGGAGACATGGAGGCACAGAGAGGTGACCTAAGTTGTTGAAAGTCACAGAGCAAGTCAGAACATATGTTCTCTTGCAGTGTTTTCAACAAGTGTATTGAGAACCTGGCAAGTGTCTGGCTCAGAGCCAGGAAGTGGCAACAAAAAAGATGAGTAAGACCCAGTCCCTGCCCAGAGGTGTTCATGCTCTCATGCAGGCACTGGTTTGACGTGGGAGTTCTGGAAATATGTTAACATTTGACTGTCTCTGAGGATTGCGGCAGCACAGAAACATCCCTGGAACTGCGTGTGGATCAGGACACCTGATAAAGTACACACGCGGAAGCAAGTTCAGCTTGGCTGTCGTCTGGATAATGCAAATTAGGAGAATCTTTCCCCCCATCGATCTTGCAAAGGTTTTAAAATAGCAACATGCAAGACGGAGAAATAGACTCTCTCATGCACCGCTACTGGAAATGTAAATTTTATGTTTAGATACCGAAACTGCAGGGTCATGTGTAACGGTTTACAACCAGGAATGATTTCTATGTTCAGCAGTAAGCAATGTTTAAATAAATTACGCTTATGTTCTTGCAATGCTATAGTATGTGAGGCAGTTACTTAAGATTAGTTAATGACCTGGGGAACTAGTCATCTAATGTTAATTAGAAAGCCTGGGTGTTAAACTATATATAACATCATTCTACTTAAAAAAAATATATAGTATGCATACCTACCTGCATTACAATCACGGAAAGGAAATGTATCAAAATGGTACTTTTGATTATTTCTGGGTGGTGATATTACAGGTGACTTTTTTTTTTTCTGTATCGTCCAATTTTTCTGTAAGCAGACCCCACTAATTTAATAATTGAGAAAGCAATTAAGTCTCAGTTAATTTTTTTTCTGACCAGATTGATTTTCTGAAATGAACTGCCCACTGCTAACTGATTTCAGGCCACCAGGACTCAGCCCCTTTTGGTTTGGACACGGGGAAGGACAGGAAAGACTGTGAGTCCCGAGCCCTACAACCCCGACCTGTTTCACTGCTCATTAGTTGGAGGTCTTTGGGGAAAGCAGTTCTGAACCTTGGTAATTTTATCCGTTAAATGTGGCAGTTCATATCTGCCCCACAGATGAAAGTTAAAGAGAGCATACAAAGATGCTTTTGAAAAACATGACAGGGATGCAAGTTGTCTTACGTGAGAGAAAGACAAGAGAGTACAGGTGCTAGAATCAGACTGAGACCCAAATCCCCAAGTGATCAACTTTTAGTATCATGACGTTAGTCAAATCACGTAACCTCTTTGAACCTTAGCCTCATCATTTGTAAAAGCAGAGGTATCAATGCCTTCTGCAGAGGGTCAGCGTGAACCAAACACCTGAGCAATGCTCAGTGAAGGTTCCGTGCCTTCCTTTCTCAGGCTCTGCCTTTTCACTGCCCCACCCTTGCTCTGTAAACAAAAACCAAAGCAAAGCAAAACAAAACAAAACCTCTCCAGCATCAAGCACTTTCTAATTTTAAAGCATATTTACCTTTGGTATGCTAAAAATGTATGGATTCTTTTTTTCTTTTTTTTCCCCCCTCTCATTTCTCTACCCTTTAATGGTCTGGACCAATAGCTAGCACAAAGTCAGCATAGTTTGGGAAAATCAATGTGAAGACTGTGGACAAGATTTAAGGGAGTCAGGTGAGCCTGAAGTCTGCCACATAAAGGCTCTAAAATTTTCAGCACTTCCCATTAGGACAGGCAGATAAGGAAGGTGAATGTCCTTGCTTTCGTGCATGGAAGTTATTTCGGCCTATTATGTCTCCTCAGATTCGCCAATAGATGCGTGACATTCTGTAAATGTGCAGAACTCAGAATTTCTCAGGCTTGGTTTCTCTAGTGTCAATTGATAACTGCACATCTCAAATGTTTCCTTTAATTAACCTTCTCCATTTTCAAATCAATGTTCTCACTTCCTCATGGTGTTACTGCTATTCCAAGGAATGCAGACCTAAGCGATCCACATCTCAGGGCTCCAGAGGTTCATGTGCCAAGCGTGGAACTCTGTGCACCAACAGCACATTCAAGCACATCCTCTGTCTCTTCTGCACACCCAGATTTAAAAGTTTAAGGGCTGAAATTAAAGTAGCAGGGAATCCAGCCCTAAGTTTTATTTTTTGATCTCTGGGCTTCTTTTTGTAAGAATATTTCCTTAATAGGAACACTGAAGATTTTTGAGAAAGGGAGCCACCCACTTAAAGCCCTCCCTGTTCTGGGAAGATTCATCTATACGGTGCTGGGGACTGCCCAGAAGGGCTGATCCAAAGTGGGGGGGGTCATCCTGGAAGTAGATGAGACAGGAAGAGCCGACGACGGGCACATTATGGCAGAAGTTGGTATCCTGTCCATTTCCCTGGAGTCTTAGCAGGTCGTTGTGCTCTGGCTGACTTTGGACTGCTAGTCCTTACTTTCCTTTACCAGAAAGCTGAGGAATTCACACTCCCATGCCCAGCAGACTCAGCCAAGGAGTCGACAGGGGTCAGCTCCCTTGCCCTCTCGGTAGAAGAATTCCAAGGTGTATTGTATTTGTTTCTTATTGCTGCTATAAAAAAAAGTTACTGCAACTTAGAGCCTTAAAGCAACACAAATTCATTATCTAACAGTTCTGGTGGTCAGAACTCCAAAATAAGTCTTAGTCCAAAGTGGGCTAAAGATCAAGGTGTCGGTAGAGCTGGGTTACTTCTGGAGACCCCAGAGGGGGAACCTATTTCCTTGCTTTCCAGCTTCTAGATGCTCTTGGCACCTTCCTCCATCTTCAAAGCCAGCAGCTTGGCACCTTCAAATCTCCTTCTGACTCTGGACCCTGCTGCTTCCCTCTTATAAGGACCCCTGAGATTACTTTGGGCCTACTTGGATTGTCCAGGATAATCTTCCCATCACAAGATCCTTAATTTAGTCAGATCTGCAAAATCTCTTTTATCATATAAGGCAACATATTCACAGGTTCGGGGCACTAGGGCATGGCCATTGGGGTTGGGGGTATTAAATGGGCTACCACAGGTGTGTTTTATACAACCCCCTGAGGTTTCCTCCTGAGGAACAAGCTCTAATCACCTCCAGTGATGGTGGCTTTGTGACTCACCGTATTTGTCGGCTCTCCCTTCCTAGCTTCTGTCCTAGCTTCCCTATCACTCTCCCTGCTCTTGGTGTTTTCTGGACCTCCCAACTAAACTACTTGCACTCAAAGCCTTGCCTTGGGGGTCTGCTTCTGGAGGAACCCAAACTTAAACCAAAATTATGAAGGGAGAAGCGTATGGCAGATAAAAGGAGGAGTCAAGAAAGATGAATTGCACCATTATGGAAGAAAGATAACTACGGGGAGTCAGAAGGGCATCTGAGTTCGAGGAGGAGATACTGAGGTCTGTTTTAGTTGAGATGCCATCAGGAGGACAAAGTGGAAATATTAAAGGGGTAGAATGTGTCCTATGAGGCAAAGTCTTTTTTGGAAAGTTGGAAAATGTGCTTAGAACTTTTTTGATAACAATTTGTTAATGCAACAAATAAGAGACTCAAACAAATAAGAGATTCATTATCTGAAGTAAGGAGAGAATAAGTTCCACTCCAGAGGCAAGACTGCAAACCCCAGAGGCGCCTGAAATGTCTAAAACATTGGCTCACGCTTTCTTTTTTAGAAATATTGTTAACCTTCTTCATACTTTCTATACCAGAGACAGACACTGTTCTGAACACGTATGAAAAATAATCCCATTATATGGGGCTCCTGGCTGGCTTAGTCAGTGGAATGTACGACTCTTGATCTAAGAGGGTTGTGAGTTCAGGCCCCATGTTGGATGTAGAGGTTACTTAAAAATAAAATCTTAAAAAAAAAAACCCACCCTGAATCCTTGTTATAAGGATATGAGGTAGGTACTATTATTCTTCCCATTTTATAGCTGAACTAAAAATCAGAGACATTAAGCAACTTGTCCAAGATCCTATGGGTAATAGTAAAGGCAGGATTTGAAACTCAATGGGTTCAGTTCCAGAGCCTGAGATTTTGATCACTGTATTCTGCACTGTTTTAGTTATGAAGAGAAGAGGAATTCAAGTAGGTGTCTTCAGGTCTTATGAAAATAAACTGTCCATGATTTGGTCTACTTGCATCACGAGCTTGGTCAGCATCCTTCACACTGAAGACTCCTTCCCGGCTGCTCTCCTCAAACCAATCACATTGGTTTTCGTCTTAATCCCACTTAATTTAATTTAACCCCACTACTGCACAATCCAAGTCTAGAATGACTGGGTTGAATCATCTACTCCCGCCCCACACCAAAAGGAAGATGTAGCATCCCAGAAGCCTGCCCTGGATGTAAATCAGTGATGAAATTACAAGGTCTACAGAGTCAGAATCTCTTATTTATTTATTAAAATTTTTTTAAGTTTATTTTTGAGAGACAGACAGACAGATAGATAGACAGATAGACAGGAGGAGAGAGAAAGAAACCCAAGCAGACTCCACACTGTCAGTGTGGAGCCTGACATGGGGCTTGATCCCATGAACCAAGAGAACATGACCTGAGCCGAAACTGAGAATCAGACGCTTAACCGACTGAGCCACCCAGGTGCCCAGAATCTATCTTTCCATTCTGGTTATAAATAACTTCATGATCTTAGTCTAATCACTTGTAATCTCTCTCTGACTGATTTCATTTCTTCAGGTAGAGGTAGAATTAGTTAAGGACTGCCCTTTCTTTGGGAGAAAATTACTTAGTGTTACCTAGAAAATTCTAAGGGAACTTGTTTTGAGTTCTAAAACAATAGCAGTAATCACGTTAATTCAGAGCATAGTAAATCTTTTGCTTTTTTTTTCCGTGAACACAGGTTTTAGTCAAATCTTTCCCAGTACAGTTTCCTTTGTACAATTGGTATTCCTCAAATATTTATTCTTTTTGATAATGAACAGAAATGTGTCATTGAGAAGCAACACACTCTTCCAGTTTCTCCTGACTGTAACTGATATTTGTCTGATATGTGTGTGCTGAGCCATCCCAGTTACTTTGATCAGATACTTTAACTACATTTATATCCGACTTTTTTAGATTGGAAACAAACTAGTTTTTCTACGCTCTTTGGATACTTCTGCAAGTTAAAACAATGGCTGGTCACTGTCTAACAGAACATTTGACTTTTTGGTCTATCTCTAATCACACCTGGGTAATTTTTATTGAGAATCTATTATGTCTAGAGCTCTGTTGGAGAACAACCCATAGAACTGATCTTCCGGCAGTTTACACATTAACATCCACATATTGTTTTCCAGTTGGAAGGTGGCATCTGACAGTTAGATGTTTCTCAAACTTCAGTCATTTTTATAACATCAACATGAGCGTTTGCCATATTTTCATAACTTATGACCTACTATTTACCAACCCTTTTACTTTAAACTTTCTTCCCTTTTGAAAACTTAAATAAGCTTAATTAAAAATTGAACTTCTTACAAACATGCTGATTCAAAAATGCACCCTAATGTTTACAGCAGCACTATTGACAACAGCCAAAGTATGGAAAGAGCCCAAATGTCCATCAACTGATAAAGGGATAAAGAAGATGTCGTATATATACATACATATATACATATATATATATGTATATATGTATGTATATATACGTATGTATATATATGTATGTGTATATGTACATATATATGTGTATATGTATGTATATATATGTATGTGTATATGTACATATATATGTGTGTGTGTATACACACACACACACACACACACACACACACAATGGAATATTACTTGGTGATCAAAAAGAATGAAGTCTTAGTATTTGCAATAATGTGGATGGAACTAGAGTATATTATGCTAAGCGAAATAAGTCAGTCAGAGAAAGACAAATATCATATGATTTCACTCATATGTGGAATTTAAGATACAAAACAGATGAACATAAGGGAAGGGAAGCAAAAATAATATAAATACAGGGAAGGGGGCAAAACATAAGAAACTCTTAAATACAGAGAACAAACCGAGGGTTGTGGTAGGGTGTTGGGTGGGGAGATGTGCTAAATGGGTGATGGGCATTAAGGAGGGCACTTGTTGGGATGAGCACTGGTGTTATATGTAAGCAATGAATCACTAAATTCTATTCCTGAAATCATTATTACACTCTATGTTAACTAACTTGGATTTAAATTTTTAAAAAATAAGAAAAGGAAAAAGATTGAACTTGATATCACTACCATAACTAGAAAACCAGTATTGCTTGCTATATATAGGAAGGAACTGCAATCAAAACAAAGCAATGCTGCTTAATTCCTGTTAGATACTGTGTGCTCTTTTTTTGTGAGGAGTGGCGGAATGGGAGAAAGCATTGCATATTTGAGTTCAGAGATAAATAAACTCCAAGTTGAGACTCTTCAGCTAATTACTTAGATTTTGGGGAAATAATATAATAGATTATAATCTTACTTTGCAGAACCACCTTGTTATTTGTTAAGCAGGCAGCACGGATATTATTCCCATTTTACAGATGACAAAACCAGGGCTCAGAGGTTATGTGACTTGTTCCTTGATTACACAGATGGTAAATCCGGAGCTGGGCCTCAAACACGGGCCTCCGCATTTCAAACGGTGTGCTCTTATTACTGTACCCAAACCCTTCGTGGAGTAAACCCCTAGGAGAGGTGATGCAGAGGACTTGGATGAAGCACCCAGAAGATCCATTCCTTCAAGCATTTGATAAGCCAGTTACAGAGATGAGATGCCACGTGATATATTCAAATGACCTCGGGAGAAAGTAAATAAGTGTGCTTCCAGATAACTGCCTCGGAGAATGGTGACAATATTTAGCAAATGAGCTCACTGTAAGTGGGACTGAAAGGGAAGACTTTCTGGAGGAAGTGAGATTAAAATGGTGTATTAAAGGGGTGGATAAAATTAGATGAACAGAAGACAAAGGAAAGGCATTTCAATAAAAACAACACGGTGATCACAATTACCAAAACCATAAAGAACGCTCTGTCTTGGGTCACTGAAGCTAGGGGAAAATGCAGACATGACGGGAAGTGCCATGACTACATTTCAGTCTTACATGCTAAGAGGTAGAATTCATTACGGTTTCAAATTCTTTAAAAATATATGATTTCCCTTAAAAAGATGTATGATCCCATACACTACTTACAGGGTTTTTTTTTCCTAAAGAAAGAATGATAGGTATGTACTAATATTTATAACGATATGCCTCATCTTACAAGGAAATTGGAAATAACTCTGATGCTTGACAATGCGAGGCTCAGTTACATAAACTGTGACACACTGACGCTGGGGACACAACTGTTTTCACAGAGAATGTTCACCATTCCTACTGTCATGTGGTCCTCGGACCAACACCATCAGATTCATCTGAAACTTCTTAAAATGCAGTGTTTGATTTAGCAGGTCTGGAGCCGAATCTGAGGTTCTGTATTTCTATCAAGAGCCCAGGGATTCAGACATGCATTGCAGTGTGAGAAGCACTGGGGTAGATGGTTAGTGGCATGGAAAGACATCCACAATTAAATGGCCAATGAAACAGGCCTATTTCATACAAATTATGAATACTACACTGGTACGTTTTTTGTATGTTTATTTATTTTGAGAGAGAATGCTAGCACAGGAGGGACAGAGGGAGAGAGAGAAGAGAGAACCACAAGCAGACTCTGCACACTGTCAGTGCAGAGCCCAACACGGGGCTCAATCCCATGAACCATGAGATAAGGACCTAAACTGAAATGAGAAGTCAGATGCTTAACAGACTGAGCCACCCAGGCACCCCTAGAAAAATAACCCACAGGGATTTCATCAGTGTAACAAGATGCTGTCAGAAGAAAGACTTATCAGGTAGGAATTTCCCAATACGTGTGAAATAAGGCTGTGCACCCTTTACATTGTAGTCCCTGGAGCTCTTGGGACACATTAAAAACAAACAAACAAACAAACAAACAAACAAACAAAAAGGCCATGAAGCTATAGGAGTATAGACATTTTCAAGACTGCCAACTGAGAAAGTATTTTTATGGTGAAACAGGGAAATTTTTAAGATCAATCTCCCTGGGGCGCCTAGGTGGCTCAGTCAGTTGAGCGACCGACTTCGGCTCAGGTCATGATCTCACTCACGGCTCATGAGTTTGAGCCCTGCATCGGACTCTGTGCTGACAGCTGGGAGCCTGGAGCCTGCTTCGGTTTCTGTGTCTCCCTCTCTCTCTGCCCCTAACCCACTCGCATTCTGTCTCTGTCTCTCTCAAAAATAAATAAGCTTTTGAAAAAAAAGATCAATCTCCCCTAACAAGTATTTTCAGTGGCTTTATTCTGAGTTCTGTTTGGGAAGACAGATTCAAACAGTGATGGCTGGAAGCTGAAAGAACACCTAGATGTCAGAATGACTCTTTGCCAGAATTCTCTCTTGAAAAATTTACCTTCAAATTCATTCATTTCTGCCAGTTGTTTACCATTTTGGTGATCCCTTTTTTCAGCATATTGTGGTGGGAAAAAGGTTCAAATCCCAGCTTCACTATTTCCTGGCTGCTGGGACACTTAGGCAATAGAAGTAAAGGGCTCTGTTTCCTTTACACAAAATTGGGGGGTATAGTATCTGTTTCAGTCAAGAGAATTAAATTAAATAACATACATAAAGCATTTATGGTAGAGCATTAGGATATACTTAAAAAATTGACTGATTGACTCATCATCAACAACTACGTATTATGTGTCCATCGTGTGCCTGAAAATGCTCCAGAGGTCGGAGAATGTACAGGACGCCAGACATACTCTCTTGCCTTAGAATACTTTCAAGCTCAGGGGATATAATCAAGGAAACAATTACTCTGCAGTGTAACAAGTGTTCAACAGGGAGAGGGCCATCTCTCACAGGAAAAAAATGAGAGACATAGCTAACCCAACTATAAGGGTGGGGGTGGTGAGGAAGTCTTCCTGGAAGAAGTGACATTTCACTTAGAGTTGACAGACCAGTAGGTCTTAGCTGAGAAAGGCTGGGAGGTTTCAGACAATGGGAATACCGCATTTAAGGGCTAAAATGTGAGAAAGACCACATGTGTTCAGGCACTCAGCAGACTAAAATGGTTAGAATCTGGGGTAGAAGGTGGAGGCAGTGGAAAGAAGGGAAGTGATACTGGAGGGGTCAGCAGAGCCCAGTTAGGAAGGGGCAGAGGAAGTTTAACTTCACGCAAAGGACAATGAGCACAGTTAGGGTCAGTCCTGGTCCGTCTGGGGTTTTAGGTTTAACTCAGCAGTAGTAGAAAAAATATTTCCAGGCCACATAAAACCTGGGTCTCCTTAAAGAAAAAATTGTTTCAAATTTATACAACAGGCTACCAGTTCTCAAAGTGAGGTCCGGGGATCCTTGAGGGTCACTGCATTACCATTTAGGGAGGCTGTGAAGTCAAAACTATTTCATATTAATACTAAGACACTGTTTGCCTTTTCTGCTTTCATTCTTCCAAAGCATACAGTGGAATTTTCCAGAGCCTACTGTTTGTCATGATGCAGTTACTGTCATGGCTAACATTATATGTGCTAAGACTGTCTTGGGCTTTAAATTTTTCTGTTTAAATTTTGAATATAGTAAATACAGAAAAACCAACAAAACTGCTTTGGGTCCTCCATACGTTATAAGAGTGTAGAGGGGAACCTGAGGTCAAAATTTGACAGCCAGTGCTATTAGTATTTAAAGCACATCTTAAAACTATCCACTCCCCAGAGGTCAGCAAATTTATGAGTGAGGGTAGACTCTACTGACGGAAGAGCCTAATCCTTATCTGAGGGTTAGTGTCCTTTCAAATCAGAGCTATTTCCTGTACAACCTAAGGATAATACCTGGGATTTAAGGATGACATCTAACTAAAGACATCTAAGCACATGACATACGGTGCACTAAGAGAAATATGAAATCTGTATCTGTGATTCTGAAGATACTTTGTCCTCAAAACTTTTTAAAGTTAGAAAACAGAGTCACTGAGTAATACTCCTAGCTGAGAACAAGATCTCTGGTGTGTGGGCAGAAAAGCAAAATAGAAGCTGCAATGTGGGCAAGTGGAAAATAACAGTGAGAAGAAAGGATGCACAACTAGACTCAGAGAACCAGGAGCTCCACACTCAAGTTTCCATTCCTGAAAAAACTTCAGGATCCCTTATGGACCTTTCCTTTAAAAAATTCATGGAAATGGGCTTATCAAACCCAAACCTGGCAGTCACCTACTCACCACCTGAAGAGGTCTGGAGACAGCAAAGGAAGCTTTATCACGTCTCTGAACAATACTGGGGTGTTGACCTTCTAAGAGGTCACTGGATGTCTCGGCATGAAGAGCTTGGGGAAGCTCAGGATAAGAGCAATGTAGGAAATGGTCAAGGAAAGAGAGGGCAGTTAAAGCTCAAGACACAGGACCAGGGTTCCATACGGCTTTTAGGAAGAAGGAGTGATGCGTAAGTGCTAATATGGAATCATCTCCCAAATAAATAAACTAGAAAAAAAAAAACAAGGTAGAGAATAGAACGTATAGTATGGTTTCATTTGTGAATAAAGAGGTAGGAGTCTATGCATATAAAAATGCTTGTACAATCCTAGACCACTGATAGAAGAATATAAGAAAAGTGAAATGAACAGTGCCCTGGTGGGAAGGGATACTGGAAGACGAGCACTCACTATGCCCATTTTTGTACTGATTTTTTTCTAACCAGGTAGAAAGGTTTTCAAGTAATAAAAAAAGTTACAATGAAAGTCAAACATCTGAATGTAAAATAGGATTCATTAGTGGGTAAATCTAAGAAGGCTAAGAAGTGCTCATAACTGAAATATACGAAACCCCAAAAAGGGTATCTTCTAGCTTTGATTTATAAGACAAACGGCTGTCCCAGAAGTTCCTGAAAGAGGCTGATTTAACATATCTTTTGCTTAAAAAAATTTAAATAGAGGTCTATTTAGCAAATAAAACATCTTGTCAACTTATCACCCTTAACAGGTACTGCAGGAAGGATTTATTTATTTTTAATTTTTAATGTTTATTTATTTTTGAGAAAGAGAGCATGAGTGGGGGTGGGGTGGTGGTGGTGGTGGGGAGAGCAGGATTCACAGAATTGGAAGCAGGTTCCAGACTCTGAGTTGTCAGCACAGAGTCTGACTCGGGGCTCAAACTCATGAGCCATGAGATCATGAGATCATGGCCTGAGCCAAAGTCGGATTCTCAACCTACTGAGCCACCCAAGCACCCCTGCAAGAAGGATTTAGATAAATTCATGAATTACTTTGGATTTATTTATTCCTCTGTAAATTTTTGGCCTTTTGCCTAAAGACAATAGCATTTGAACCTAATTCTGCTCAGAAGTGAATGGTTTCCAAATGTTTTATATTATGGGAAATAAATGTTAAAAATCTTTTTTTTCCTGACTGTAAAAATAATTCATGTTTGACTGTAGAAAATAAAGAAAACAAAAAACAGTCTTTAAAAGTTAGGATAAAATGTATTCTTTGACCTTGTAGCCTAAAGATTTTGCTATTTAATGAAAAAAAATATATTAAAAACTTAATTTGTAATCATTAGCATACACTGATTGCTTTGTGGTTGCTCAATTAGATTACGACTAATTTCTCACATTAATAACCATCACCGCAATTAACATTCATGGACATTCCTTGTGGAGAGTATATCTGAGCACTTGAGGTTAGATAAACTCCTTGAAATGGAAATTCTGAGAAAATTGTAGCAACACTTTGAAGTCTTTTAATGCATTCTGCCAACCTACTTGCAAGAAAGGTTGTTCAGATTTTCATAGAAGAACTTTCAATATAATTTTTAAAGGATTAATAGCACAAGAAAGCAATGACTATAGCCATGTTGAATGAGTCCACTTAATACCTGCCTTGGATACCTGGGCTTATTACCTTTTACAGTCTTCTTCCACCCACCCCAGCAGCACTGACCCTATGTTCTTATTTCTGTCCCCACTCCCGAGACTCCTCTGTGCTCCAGCTTCTTATCCTGATTGCCCTCAGTGTAGCTCCACTTCCAAAATTAGGCTACCTTTAAAGATCATTACTTTTTTGGCTACCACTTACATCCAAGCGATGAAAGAAACTAAAAATTCTTCCTGGAAAAAAATTTTTTCCTGTATATTTTATAAAATAAATTCCATTCTTTAATTACTTAAAGCTATCTGTAACTTTCCTGCACAGGGTAATATGAGAGAATGAGTTGAATCCTAACTGAGTATCCTATTTGCTAGAATCCATGGCTCCTGTTTTGTTTTTTTAAATTTCAAAATGTATGGGAAATCAAAACCATGAGTTCTAATGGAACAGGACTTGGAAGGTGTCAGAGAAAGTGGACAGGAAAACCTTCAGGAATTTAGAGTAACACCACTAGACATACTGGACTTGAGTCTGAGCTCCAACTTTCAACTTATGACCTGGGGGATGGCAGTATATTTTTAAAAATGACCACAATTCTTCGCCGCTCCTTCTATCAAGAGTCAATTTCTCTACCCTTTGACTGTGGACTTGGGTTGTGATTTGCTCTAGCTGCTATAATGAAGCAGAAGTAATGATGTGAGAGTTGCAAACCTGGGCTGTTGCCTTGTTCTTGTGATCCCTGCCACCACCACTATGTGAACCAGACCAAAGTTGTCTGTTAGAAATGACAGACATATAGAGAATAGTAAGCATCATGGCTGAGGCTCTCCTAGACCAACCACTCCCAGCTAACTTAATAGCTGACCCAGCAGTCATGAGTGAACCCAGCCAAAATTAGAACTGCCATGCCAAGTCTAGACCAAACTGCTGACCCACAGAACTGTAAACTAAATAAATGATTTCTGTTTTAAGATGCTAAGTTTTGGGGTGGTTTTTTTATGGGGCAAAAATTAACTGAGACAGCTACCATAGGCATATCAGTTAAACTTTCTTGGTTTTAGTTTCCTTATCTCTCTCTCACACACACACACAAAACTCTGCTCAGTTAAAAGGTTTCTTACAAGATTAATATTTGATTATTTGAGAACAGTATTGCCCAATAGAACAATGATGAAATGTTCCATATCTGAGCTGTGCAATATGGTAGTCATAACCACATGAGGCTGTTGAGTGCCTATAATGTGGCTAGCACCTCTAAAGAACTGAATTTCTAATTATATTTCATTTCTATTAGTTTAAATTCAAATAGCCACACGTGACTAGTAACTACCATATTGTAGAGCTCCATTCTAGAACATCGGCAGACTGATCTTCCAGATCTTTGGAGAGCCAACTTGAAGATCCCCTCACTAGGCAACATAGCTGGGGAGAACCCACTCTTTAGGTAAAAAAGTAGGTAAACATTTTCGTTCTTGTTTTTTTTTTTTTCCCCACAAAAACCCGGAGTTAGCTTCCTAGGGCATCTGCTAGCAAAGTTGGCTAGTTCTTCTAGGAGAGTTGTAGAATAGGAGTTTAGTAGAGTGGGAAGCAGTGATGGAGAACACAGAAGCAGAGTTTCTTTGAAGTCTTTTAATGCATTCTGCCAACCTACTTGCAAGAAAGGTTGTTCAGATTTTCATAGAAGAACTTTCAATATAATTTTTAAAGGATTAAAGACCAGGTTGTGACAACCCAGACCAGGTTGTGACAACCAAAAACATCTCCAGATGCCAAACATCCCTTGAGAGGACAGGTTGTGTCCCAGACCAGGTTGTGACAACCCCCCCAGACCAGGTTGTGACAACCAAAAACATCTCCAGATGCCAAACGTCCCTTGAGAGGACAAATCGCCCCCAGTTAGGAATCACTGTCCTAGATATTTGCATGATTCACTCTCTCACTTAATTGAGACCTGTACTCAAATGTTACCTCTGGGGAACCTTTTTTAAAACCCAGGTTGGAACAGAAACCCCATCTCTCTCTGTCCCCTTTCTGTTTTTATCTTTTTTCATAGTGTTTATCACTAGCTAATGTTATATCAGATAGTTTTTTATTGTCTTCCTTCAATGTTTTGTACACTGCTGTAGTTCTAACACCCAGTACCTAGACAGTGGTAGATGTTTTATAAAAATCTGTTGAATGAAGGAAGGAGGCAGGTTCCCTTTAAATAGCTGGAAGAGAAACATAAAGTTCGTATTTTACGGGAATGGAGACCTGCCACCAACAAGAAGGCTTCAACTCTCTTTAGCTATTGAAATTTGTATCGATTGTTACATATAACAATCGCAAGGTTTTAGGAAAGTTTCTAATAATGGGCACACTCTTACCCACCTTCTCTAAAATGATGCTTTAAATGCAGAAATAAAACATTTTAAATGTATTTGTCAGTCACATTTATGAATAATATGGACTTTGGAGACCTAAGATTAGTCATTTCCTATCAAGAAACTATGTTCTCACCCATTATAAATATCAATATCTGCTTGCCATTGAGCAAAAAGCATTCTCATAATTACAAAAGTATCTGATCAAAGACCTGCATCTGTCTTTCACCCTTATAAGTGGAAAATGTATTTCTGAGACATTTTTATGAGCATCACTGTAATGTTAGGCCTATCAGTTGAGTGGGTATTACCTAGTTTCTAGCCCTAGTAAATTTATTCATGTACTGAAGTCCTTACTTAATTGTAAGATTGTATGCATATTTTTTGAAAGTTGTTGTGTTCTTTTTGAATTCCTTCAGGCATATTGTAAGATGGATTTCTACAATGCCTTCTCCTGGAAAAAACTGCAAGTATTCAAGAGAAATTACAAGTGCCAAAATAATTATGCATTTTGGAGAAGGAGGTAAACTTACCTCCTGACAGCTGGTAGAGCTTTATGAATAACCAGAATATTCTCATAGAACTTGATTCTAGCCAGTTATTAAATGAAGTTCTGTACCACTCTATCTCCTGAAAACCTCTAAGGAATAACTTCTGAATACATTAAATAGAACTTTAAAAAATTAAGTAATTCTTTCATGTTTTCCAAGTTTTCACTAATTAAAATCTTTCTGAAACACACAATATTTCCCTCTCTTTTATAACAGAACATCTGTAATTGTGTGTGTGTGTGTGTTAATGATCTATGGTCATTCTTTTTATTTTTAAAATATTTTTATGCTTATTGTATTTTTGAGAAATATGAGAGAGACACATCATGAGTGGGGGAGAGGCAGAGAGAAAGGGAGACACAGAATCTAAAAAAGGCTCCAGGCTCTGAGCTGTCAGCACACAGCTTGACGCGGGGCCCTAACTCATGAACCATGAGATCATGACCTCAGCAGAAGTTGGACGCTCAACCAACTGAGCCACCCAGGCATCCAGGCCTATGGTCATTCTTATGAACAGGATTTCTTTCATGAAACTGTGCACAAGCATAAGCATAAGCAAAAGCAAGGGTAAGTGCAGGTCAGGGTTGCAGGGTTAGAACCCCAAGAGTAACCCCTAGTACCTCTCTCACAGGTAAAGCGCGGCATGGGCAGAACCATGATGGCAATGTCAAAAGCCTGTCTTTTTCAAAATTGCTGAATCCAAGACTTAAAGTAGCCTTTCCTTTCTGGGGTTCCCTTGATTAAAACAAACAAGCAAGCAAGCAAGCGAGCAAACAAACAAACACTTCTTTGCTCTTTTCCTAGAATCCTATTAGCTTCTCATTAACCTTCCAAATCTTCTTCGTGATCTCTTCAATCACCCCTCTTTGCAACTCACATCACTCAGCTATTTCCCTTTGTATGGAGGAGGAGAATTCCTCATTCTTAGCCCAAGAATGTATGTGAAAAGTGGGGAAAACCAACTCATCAAGTGCCTCATTTTCTCTTTCTAACTCCATTAGTATCATCAGAAAATAAACACGTCCAGAGATTTAATACTGGACTATATTTTTCTTGAAGCATTCCCCAATGTTGACTTTGAAAAGAATTCTAGATGCCTACAAAATGCATTTAATGGACAATAGGTTTGGATGTTTTGTGTAGTATTTGTAGAACATATCAGATGCTTCTTGTGTTTTCTTTCTAAATAATACCCCAGTGGATACATGGGCAGGCAGAGAAATGATCTAAGATAGTAATCCTGCCTCTTCAAGGTTAGAGCCATAATTGCCTAGCTGGAGAGCAGCTGAAGTATCCTCAAGTAAGACTCAAACTTGAAATAATCTTTCCCTGAAGGTACTAAAAAATGATGAAACCTCTTGGGAAGTAGTCTTCATCCATCTATGCATTAGCTTGTCTTTTGGAATCAACACCATGACTCCTCTGAAAGCTCTGTACTAAAGATTTTTTTCCTACAAGGTAAAGGTTTTATTTTCTATGAGTCTATAAGACTAGTCCCTGCAGTCTTGGTCAACCTGTCCTCATTGTGTTTAAAACCAGGCACAAGCCAGAGCAAATCTGGAAAATGTGGCCAGGGCGCACTATTATATGTTACTCTTGAGGGTGGGGGACTATTTACAAATGAATTACATGAAAGGAGTAAATAACTGACAATTCTTACATAGCTGCATTATACGCTAGTTATTTATGAAAGTTAAAACCAAAGTACCTAGCAGAAAATACCCGATGCCTTAGTCAACTAAGAATCTACTGTTTTTCTAACTTGTTCTTTAAAATGTGTCTTTTCACATTGTTTTGAATTGTAAGTCATTGTGAGGAGAGAAGAGAAAGGCAGTCTCTCTTTTCACTGAGAAATATTCAAATCGAAGAGGTACCCCCATTCGGCCAAACATAGTGGCTTGTACAACACATCAACAGAATGTACAACAGAAAATCAGAAGACTTATGAAGAGCATCTCTTTGTAACCAAGTTACACAACAGTGAAAAATGAATAACATGTCAGGCTTGGTTTCCCAGTCTTGCTCCTTTCAAGTGTCTTTGGGTTCCATTTGCTACTCCTATTTCCCTTTGCCTTTCCTGGTCCACACTGCAGGATTCTATCTACAACATCACTCCCAATCCAAATGCACATTTCCACTATTCTACAGCCAAAGACTCTACCAGATGACAATGATGATGGCTCATTCATTGTTTCATTCGGCATACATATTGTGGGCCTACCATTTGCCAGGCAGTGTGTGAGTCCCAGTGATAGAACAAGGTCTCTTGCCTCATGGTCATTAGCTAGCATTGAACTACATGCCTGATGGCTTTCAATAAACTTTACATGCAGTAACACCCCTGTGAGATCCCTGGGATGATCCAGTTTATCATCATCTGAAATACGACCCTCTCCACCCTAGACAGCAGTGTTATCCGAGGTCTGATGGCCGCTTTTGGACCAATCATGTCTTGTGGCATTGCTGAGATCTATAGGGATTTTCGGATAAGCCTTCTGCTGGTCTCCTCTACTTGATCCTTTGTCACAGGCTCCCGTGTTTACATCTTACATCCACCATCATCCCTCTCATCCAAACAGCCTCTTCCTTGTCCCACCCCTCTGTTGTTTGTCATCTATTCTCTGCTTCCATTATCTTTTTTTTTTCTTCAGTCATGTCTTTATGCTTGTGTGTTCATGTTTTCAGTCTGGCCAGTCCATGGTACTATATAATCTAGAGGTTTCTAAGTCTTCTTGGTTACCACTGTCACTTTTATCTGCTCAAAGTCTGGACAAAGAATCCTTTAAAACACAAATTTATCTGTCCCCAGCACTTCCCCTCTCTCTCATCCAACCTGGTTTGGTGCTATTCCGGATGCTTGAAGTTGTTTGTAATCTGACATCTGAGTTCTGCATAATGGATGAACTACTGCAGTTCACTTGGCCAGAAACAGTGAGAGCTTTTCTGGAGACACCAGGTACACTCACATCATTTGACAAAACGTAGAGGCAGAATTAGAAAGTAAGACCTAATGAACAGCACCCTGGAAATAGGCCAAAGGGCACTAAGCTTTGCCATATATTTCTCTTATATTTCTCTGCAACCTTGAGCATACTGTGCTAACTCACTGGTTCTCATTTTCAGGAAAAAAAAATGCGAATGTTAGATCAGAAAGAGACCTACACTAAAGTTCCATGGGAGAAAGGTGCTTCATAAATAGCCCAGCACACTCCAGTTTATTTGGAAATGGTGGTATAATGAAATGGTTAGGTCAATTTAATTCTTTGATTAACCAAGAATTGCCATATGAATTGTATTTGGATTTCTAAGTTTCAAAGAATGAGGATGTATGCACTTAATAAAAAGATCCTGCCAAAATATTTGCCTCAGAGGTCATTATGAACATTATAACAGCAACAACAACAACTACAGCAACAACATATGCCTATTTAATTTGGGGGGGGGGATTCTGGAAAAAGCTATACAAATCCATCTAAATTGGAAAGTTAAACGGATAAACAGTAAAGTTACATAATACCCACTTCACCTGATCAGGGCTCAATCTATGGCTTGAGATTCTGAATTTTTTACCTGTTTTTGAGTTATTTTCTTAGTTGTTCTTTACAGCTTCTACTCTTTTTCTAGGGCTAAAATAATCTGAAGTCTCTTGCAGTGATTTTACTGGATTAGGCTTTCCCATAAAAAGGTGTAAGCATTAGTTTTTCAATGTTTCAACTACCTGAAAATTCAAAACTTTACAGAAAGACAATGCATGCATGTGTAAGACTGGGATATATGAAGACGACGATAGCAACTGGGTGACTTAACACTGTGATAGCATCACTGGGCTACTTAGACTGGCACTTCTGGCCCTTACTGATAGCTAGGCTTATGGTCACCGTATCATGGACATCGAATGCCTCAAACTGGAGACGAATCTTATGCCCATTCAAATACTTGAATCAACGGTTCCCCCTGTGGGAATGTGTATTATCTCATTAAAAGATGACCCATTTTCACTCCTCTTCAACTTATGGAACTTTAGAGTGTGGTGTCAACCTATTTCCCTCAAGACTCTCTCTGAATTTATACTGGAGTCTTGCCTTTTGAAATTTCAGAGCTGGTCTGAGAAAAGTGGGACACATTTCCCTTGACACATTTCACTTGTATGAGAAAGAAGAACCCATCTGCAATAAGCTGTCAAACAGAATATTGGCAGAAAGCAGCAAGTCCTCTGCAAAGTGAGTCTCACCAGCTCCCTTCCACCTCCACTTCATATAATATCCCAAATGCCAGGGTTCCTGATGACTCTTTCTTCTGGGCATGTACTGCTAAGACTTTATTGTTTGACATTTTCTGAGGCATAGTTTCTTATTGTGGTGCTCACAGTCACAAGACATTCTTTTCCTTGGTTACCAGCATCGTGCTCAGGGTCAGGAGAGTCTCACTATTCCGCAAAGGACCTATCACAACACTCGTCACCAAATTAGTGGGAGAGGAAGCATGGCTAACATCTTAAAGCCTGGTAGATGATTTGTTACCCAGTTCTAATCTCTTTAAGCACTACTGTCCTGTTTCATATCTGACCTAGACTATTCTAAATCACTTTTTTCTGTTGTTTTATCTGAGTTCTTAACAATGCTCTCAGATGATGCTCAGTGCTCTCAAGATGCCTTCACCATCTTGATCCCTACATCTTTGGTGTACAGGGTGAGAACTGATGCTGAGAAATGAGAAGAATCAAGCATTTGCATTTAAAATCCCCCACTAATGACAGAAGAAAGAGGGTCCAGAAAGTGAAAAGCAGAGAAGAAAATGACAGGAATCAGCCTGGGTTGAATTTTTTTCTGAGAGAGTACATGTGAGTGCAAGTGGGGGAGGGAGAGAGAAAATCCCAAGCAGGCTCCATGCCCAGTATGGAGTCCGACGTGGGGCTTGATCCCATGGCCACAAGGCCATGACCTGAGCCAAAATCAAGAGTCAGACATTTAATCGACAAAACCACCCAGTTACCCTGAGGTTTCATTTTCAACTAAGGTAAAATCTTAAGTATTTACAAGAAGTAAGCAATTTCACTGACCAAGTAAAATGGATTTCAAACCTAAACAAAGTTCATGTAACTATCTCAATGACTCAGGATGTTTTATCTCATGCTATTATCTACCCTTCTGGACTATTCTCTGAGTTTCCGTTAATGTACATCATAGAGTCAATCATGTCTAGAAATAATGTTTAGCAATACGTACATATACACATACAATGTTATGTGACTTTAAGCAAGCCACACAATCCTAAAGGGTCTTAGTCGTTATTTGAGACAACTCTGGAGTCCCTTAAAATTCTATTGGAGCTCTATGATATGTTTCACACAATAATATTCCTACAGGGGACAGGAAGCTAACATAAATGAAGGAAAGAGGGTGGAGATAGATGGGTAGATGCTATGCTATTAGTATTGTGACCAGCCAATACAAGCAATCCTTGCCGTGCTATTTTGTATCCCTGTGTGTGCCAAACAAAACTGAAGGAGACTATATTTAACTTCTGGGACATCAATTTGACTCTAAGAATCTACAATAATTTACCAGAAATTACAAAAGGACTTACAGAAGATGGTTCACAAACTGTTCAACAATTGAGTGGGAAGGGCCCCTTTGCAAATGGAAGTGCTCACCTGAGACTTGTTACCTTGTTTGAAAATGCAAGGTGAAATTTCACAGTAAACATGTGGATTACAAGCCCTGAACTTGTCCTTCATTGGTCCCTGTGTGTTATTAAACTACAGACCTGCAAGAAGAAAGTTGCAGCTGTCCATGGTGCTTAAGAATTCTCCATAAAGCTGGAGCCTCTCCTCAAAAATCTGTGATATGGGAATACTTTACACTGAACATATTCTATGTTAATACACCAAACAAAATAAACCAAAAAAAAACCCCACCAAACCACCTCAGTGTGGCCAAGAGGATCTGATGTAGTCTTAACTCAATAGCAAACACTTAAATGGAAATTCAGGTCCTTAATTTCCTTTCTGTAGTTCTGAAAAAAAATTATGTATATACAGTAGTTGGTGCATGTGTGCATGCATGTGTGCTTGTGTGATTCCTCTGAAAGCTTCTACATATATCCTTGATGTTAACATTATCTCTAAGTTTCCAATGTATAGTGCTTGATACAAGTGACAATTTACACAAGGTCCCAGTAATTCTGCTCTGGAGTATGTAGCTCTGTGGTACAGAAATGTCAATTTCTGACCCTTTTTCTTACAAGTTTAACTCATTGGTAACTATTTCCTTGTATGAATTTAAGAAAAATCACTGTTGTCACAAAATGATGTGAATTGAAAAATTTTCACAACACACACACACACACACACACACACACACACACACGTTGAAAATGGAAAATGGCATCTAATCTAGAAATTTCCACTCTGAAAACCTCACTTTTAAAATACAACTCACTTGGTTCGTTTTTAAATCAAAACATCAATTCTGCATGTTCATAAAGACCCAGAGAAAGATGATCTCTGCTGGATTTCAGCTACAAGTCATCCTTTTCCATTATAAATATTCTTAAATGTTGACCCTATGTTAATACTGGCTAGAAGAGTCCATGTGCAAATCTGGATTATTTCGTTATTTTGGAGCTAGTGATTTGCCTTGATTGGTGTGACAACAATAAAAGAAGAAAAATAAAGGAAGAAAAAGGGACAAAAATATGTATTCCAATAAAATAACTGAACACTGAAGTGTTCTCTCTTCTTTTGTAATGAAGGTTTAAAAACCTTTAATCATGAGATGATGATAAATCTGATGGAATCAGGTAAGTTAATAAAGAAATTAAATAATAAATGGAAAGGAATCTTAAAAACCATTAAAATAGGAGGCTCTTTAAAGTATCATTTAGTCCCCATCATTTCAGACACTTTTGTGTCTCCCTCATTCTTATGACCTCCTAATGAAACAATTCCACAGTCCTTATAAATAAATCATTCTAACACATAACAGCCTTCATTTGGGGAATATTTTCATCCTATCTAACCTTAATCTTTGCCATCCAAAGCTATTTCCTTTAAAAAAAAAAACAAACTCTATCTGTCCATGCATGGAGAAAACAGTGATCATAATTTTTTTATGTAAATGAACAGTCACCAAATTAGTGAGTTTTATCGCTGTTTTTCAGGTAAATAGATCTCATTTCTTCAACCTCCTTTTACATAACTTTTACTCTCCGTTTTCTAATATAAAGTTATTTTCCATGTTGCTTTTCCAAATCTCTCATATTCCATTAGTTATACAATCCCTCCTGAGAGGAGAAAGAATTCTAGAAACTACCTATTAATTGCTATTATATTTTTATAGATGCTATTTTCACGGTCTTGCTTAATTTTAAGTGGAAATTATAGAGAACGGTATTTAAGTAGTTTCATACAGAGTAGGAGGTGGGTGCAAATAGATTTATTTAGGTGGAAAAAAACTGGATTAAGGAATCCTGGAGCAGATAAACCAGATACCATCTTCAAGAATGTTGCCTCAGAAAGTTTATGAGATTAGAAATTGTACTGAAGCAATTAAAAAATGTGACTCCTTATAGAAGCTAATTGGACTGAGCTGAGAATATTGTGTTGGATACATACGTTGATATCACTTTAAAATAAAAAAATTACTTGTTATGTAGTAAAATGAATAAAGGTTCTAGTTTCTTTATCACTAGTACATCTTCAATAGGGAAGCTGAGAATAGCTGATTAATACTTGGTTTGTGGTTCTTATGGATAGGAAAAAAAATGCATGATAAATCAAGGCAGTCTTTAAAGGAATAATGGGATATTTCATCAGAAAGAACCAGCTAATAATATCAGATGCCCATTACATATAGGGATCTGAATTAAGCACTCTCGGCAGTTATAAAGGAAGAGGATATTCAATTCCTATATTCAAAGTACTAACTTTCAAACTGAAGGGCTGAGGCATCAAAAATGCAAGGCGCAGAGTCATACAAAAAGTGATAAGGAAGACTTCCAAACAACCTTAACACATATCTATTACTGACTCGAGGTAGGAAGGACAGAAGGAAGGAGAAATGTCAAAGAAGGAGTTTCTAGAGTATGTGAAGGTGCTAGAATGAGGTGAAGCCAGTAGAGAAAGATAGGTTTTGAGTGACATTGTTAAAGGCTATTTTCTTGTCCTAATAGAATCTGGAAGGTCACCTCTGAAAGTAATGAAATCCTCTCTGCACAGCAATAAGATTGTTCAATTTTTAATTCAAGGAAAATCCCAAAGCAAACGGCACATAAAATACTGGGGCTTGGGGGTGGTAGTGATAAAATTATCATCCAAACTTTAAAAACCTGTCAATCTAAGCAGCATGCATGGATCCATTTTAAAATAAATTACTATATTGTTTTAAAGTGACAGATGCCACTTTCATCATGCACATTCCTGCAATTTAATTCACAATAAATCTCCAAGTAGCTTATGGCAATTATTTTAGGTGCTGCTTCATCTAGCAGTCATATGTCATTTGTTCTCTTTTTCTATTTCTGCTGCATAGATGTGAAGGAGTTTTCATTTATTTCAGATTTTTGCTAACAACAAAGAAAAATAAGATGCAGCAAAAAAGAATGAGCCCACAGAACATCTGGCACTCCTCCCCCATTAAAAATGATATTGAATACAGGTGTTTCCATTTCAACCATTCTAACACTTTCTCCCCTCAAACTCTGTCTAAAGCCATAAACGGAATCTTTCATCTTGTTACAGTGACTTTAACATAGACTCTCTGAAGTAAGCAATTTTTGCCATAGGACTTTAGGATTGATTATAGCACTAGAAGGGATCCTGAAAAATATCAGGGCTATCACCTTGCCTTCCAGCATAGCTGAATAAGAGACCAATCATTTACCGTCCTATTCACAGAATTCTGCTTGCAAGATAATTTCAAGAGAATGTCTGTTAATAATTAATAACAGAAGTCCAGAGCCAGAGTCAAAGCGAGAAAAACCATTCAAGCAAAATTCACAATTGAGAAAGTCTTCGATCCGTCATATTTCAGGAGAACTATTAGCATAAAGAGTTTATTTCAAATGCTTTTTTGAGAACTTAGGTACTGAGTCCTGTACAAGGTATGTCTCTTGTAATATGAGCATTTTGCCATATTGAGTATTTGCGATTCATAAATTTACATTGGTTGAATGCATTAAACTACTCAGAGGTCTCTAATTTATGAACAAATCTAACTCATGGCATAATATGCTTTGTGGTACATCCACAGTAGCATTTCTAGCCAAACACAACTTCTGCCATCATCCTATAATTTAATTTGTTATGCGGTGATATTGATAGTGACACAGTTATTATACCTAGAAAAGAATGTCAATTTGTCTGAAGTAGAATTTAAGATCACGTCATCCTAGAAGACTTCTTTTCTGGATAATACAGAGCTACAAAGTTTGGTGAACATAGGCTCATGATTAATCTCACACATTTGGCTAAGTGCATGGCTGATTATTGCTCAATCAGACTTAATGAGGGATGTTACCAGGAAAAGAATGGCATCTCAATACAGCAGAAGGCGTTAACATTTGCTTTACAAACATGACATAACTTTAGCAAGTTGTTTCCTTTGATAAAGGCGATGTCTTCAAAGTTAAAGCTACAGTCAACCATGCACATTTTTGATCTGGACAAGATGCACTGGATACAGGGTAAAATGTCTAAATGACTTGACATGCATTTTGCTTTTTCTTGGGAGGGGAGTTCTGAGGAGGTCCTGCCAAAAGGGAACATTATTGATACAAGGTCGGTTATATTATTTCCCTTTCAGTAAAATAATGCCAAGCGGCATTTTTTTGGGTGGCATTTATAAATGGAGAACAGCAAGTTAATACACAATCCAATCACCCCCAGATGCTCTAATTCCAGAAAAGCCATATTATTAAGTTCAGAAATAATTCAGTGTTAGTTTTAAAAAGGAAATAAAAATTACTTAAATTCTCTCAACTTTTAATCCATGCACAAATAATTTTGGCATGTTTAGAAATTTAAACAGCTTTGAAACCAATAGGGCATATTTCAAATATAAACACCAGTTGGGAAAGATACCATTAAAAGTAAACCAATAAGCAAGCAACAGTTTAATACAAAATCCTATACAAACTTCAAGAGCCAGCCAAATCGCACCTCTTCCTCTAGCCTCCCCATCTTCCTCACTGGAAACCACCTCCCACCCCTTCACATGTCTTGAAGGCATGGTCTGCACCATTTAAAAAACCTCTGTCTTATACTGTAGCTATTTTTACCCACTATAGTATATGTCAGTGGGTGATTTTGCACTCCAGGAGCATTTTTGCAATGTCTGGAGACATATTTGTCCCAACTGGCAGGTGGCTGGGGCACTATTGGCATTAGTGGGCAGAGGCCAGGGATGCTGTTACGCCTCCTTCTGTGCCCAGCACAGTACCCTACAGCAAAGAATGTCGTCAAGAGTGCCCAGGCTGAGAAACCCTGGAGTATACCCTGCACATTGTATACTTGGTAAGTGGTTAATTTCATATTGCATGTTATAATTACATATAACTCAGCCAGTTGTTTCTTTAGTAGCTAAAGAAGTTAATGGCAATCGAGGCATGCCTCCTTCAGCATAATCAAATAGTTTAGGTAAGAGAATTTGGCTCAACACTTTATTTTTACTCTATTTTGGCTTAGGATGAAATGTGTACAAACTCTGTTGAATGTTTTGATAAAAGCTCTCAGATTTGAAGGCAAACAGTCTACAAAATAAGCAATCTTCCCAGGGCTTCATTTATACATATCACAGCATTTTGTTTTATTATTATTAAACAAATTTTTTAATGTTTATTTATTTTTGACAGAGAGAGAGACAGAGACAGAGCATGAGCGGGGGAGGGGCAGAGAGAGAGGGAGACCCAGAATCCAAAGCCGGCTCCAGGCTCTGAACTGTCAGCACAGAGCCTGACGCGGGGTTCGAACTCAGGGACTGCGAGATCATGACCTGAGCCGAAGTCGGACGCTCAACCGACTGAGCCACCCAGGCACCCCTGTTTTATTATTTTTATAGCATTTTATATTATGGGCACATTGATTTTATTTATTTTAAAGGAAATATGCACAAGAATATGAGATGGTGTATGAGTAAAGATCAGAGCATCAAAAACATGAAACACTCTTACTGTGGTATTTGAGGGATTCGAGTTCGGGAAAACAGCTTATATGTACTCCTCCTTCATGTTCCAAAAGACGTAGAACTAAACAGATATGGGTCCACAGTTCGGCATTAGATGCAGCATTTCATTAAGAGGTTTTGCCCTATTCCCATGATACCCAACAGCTGCTCACATCCCCCTCTGGGACAGAGTTACGTCAGATTTGAAAGAAAAGCCCAATGCTGGCTATGACTTGGCCCCATATATTTAGACTTACATGGTATTGGGGGAAAAAGTTATGCTCCATGCCTATATGGGCTTCTGCTCAGCGAGGATTATTTACGAATACCGTGATCTCTTGATTCTTGAAGCAAAGTCATCTCTAGGGAGGCCACATCCTCATCGAGGAAAGGAGGCACAGTCAAAGCCTATGTGCCCTGATTAAGGTTTCTGCCTCCAGCTTTATAGGACTTCAAAAACCAATCTTCCCGGAGTCACCTTTTGGCAAGACCTCTCATGATGCAGACAAGCACCGCACACTAAACATGGTGTAGGATTACACTTCCTCTCAACTGGCAGCCTCCTTTGCTGCAACAACAATATTCTAATTGCCTGGAAGAAAATAAAGTTCAAAAGCATCTTCTATCCACCCAAAAGTAAAAGGAGAGGGCAAAATCTAGTTCCGTAAACCATAGTACCATCTGCCTCTCTGATTAATATATTATTCTCACTTCTATTGATTCTGTTTATCCACCTTACTTTGTTTTACTATGGAAGCAAATAAATTGCAGTGTGGTTATTGCTTCCAAACAGCAGTCAGAAGGCAGGGTGCTCCCCCTGAAACGGGAAGGGAGATGGAAGAGAAGGCTGTGGAACTCAGAGACCTCGGCCGCCTTCTTCAAAGTGAACAGAGTGTGAAATGTGATTTTGCTCTGTTCGTAACAATCACCCAATTACTGTTGGCTGATAAAACCACTGGCATTAAGTATCCTGTAGCTGTCACGCAGATGACTCCCTTGAAATCACTGGATAGCGTTATTCACATATGGTTAACTTAGTTAAATTCGTCTGTGGTTTACCAACTGTTCTGCAGAATATTTTCTATCCTGTAGGATTGACCTCTTTACCCCAAGGCAAATTTAACCTGATCTATAGAGCCTTTCTTTTCTTTTAAACCAAGGAAAGCTTTTCAGTTAACTTTAAACTTATAATAAATGCTCTGGGTACCCTTGGATTTTTTTCCCTTCGCATCAGAAAGACTATTTTGTATCTACTGCTTGGTTGGACATGTTTTCACCACTAAAGACGCAAAGATTATGTCACCTTATTTGTAAGGAAAGTTAAAAACAGCTGTGCCATACTTCGGCTCTCCTTACCAAGTAAGTCTGCTGAGATTTCATGCTCTCCCCTCCTAACTTGAGTTGGCATAAACACTACACATTTTTATGTGGATAGACTCAAAGAAGGGGGGGGGGTCTTTACACAGTGACACTTTTGTTATCTTCTCAAGAAACAAAAGAGAATGCTTCAGATACAATCCAGATTATGAAAAGTGGCCTTAAATAACTTGTATCACGTGCTTACCTCATAATCAGCATTTCTTTTCTGCATTAGAGTGTGACATTAGAATTCCCCCACCTTCTTCCCTAATTCTTTCTTTCTCCATAGCACCTTGCGTCCACCCTCACACTACATCATTTCCTTATTCATTTTCTGTTGTCTGTCCCTCCTTCAAGAATGTCAGGTCCAAGAGGGCAGGGATTTGGGCCAACTTTGTTCCCTGCCAGTGCCTAAGCATGTGGAACAATGCCTAGCATGTAGTGGGCACCTGTACCTATTTGTTGGATGAATGGATACTACACCTTTCATTCTTTTCCTATTTTTAAGGTATTCAAGTAATCTCATTGTAATCCCTTTTCTAGAAGAAGCATTTTAAAAAAATTCATTTATCCTAAAAAAAAATCATTTATCCTAAGTATTGAAAAGAGGACTTTATCCCAAAAACTACCCTATAAGAATGTACCTTATATCTCTCTCTAAGCAATGATCAGGCCAGTTTTATATTTATTTGAAAACACAGTCATTTACTACGGAGACCAGACATCATAAACTAAGATTATTCTCAATTCTTTCTCAGTGGGTAAAGGGGTTGCTTCCATTATTCACCACACACCCCTGAAGTTCATAAAAGAGAAAGAAAGGTTAATCCTAAGGGGCTAAACGGCCATGGAAGGTCAAGCTCATTAGCCAAGGTTCCCAAGGGTTCAACTGCTGGCCAGGTAAGGATGTAAGGACTTGGAATGGGGTTAGGTATGTTGGGTTTGGAAGCTGTGCCTTTTCCAAGTGCATCAGCCCCCGTTCACAGGTCCAAAGAATATAGTCCCATTTGCTCTTTGGGTATTTACAGTTTTCTGAAAGGCAGATGGTCTCACTTGAGTTGCTGGGTATGACTGACATTTTTAATGAATTAGTGACAAAAAAAAAAAAAAAACCACCACCTGACTCACTCCCTGCTGGATAATTTTAAAAATACCCACTGAAAAGAATGATATCTCATAAATTCAGGCAAATGGGCATTAAGAAGGCTAAGCTGGCTGTCGTTTTAATATACAGAGTATTAGCATTTTCCAGAGCTTCAGGTTGGTAATGTAGTTTTAGCTCAAAAGACTACACCTTTTAATTCATTCTGCCTTGTTATAATGAAAAAAAGCCTTAAATTGTCACGTGTAATGATTATAGAAAGTTCTCAACTCTGGGGGGTGTGGGAGAGGGGAAAGGTTCAGAAAAGGCAGGCATAAAATTCAAAGGCTACATAATGCTTACGCCAGACAAAACAAAACAGAAACAGCTGTCCAACATTTTATATAAAAATAAGTTCAACTGAACAGTCTTCTGATTTAGGAAACTCTGCATATTGGAAGACTCAATTTTTGTATAGTCAGAGGCCCTAAGAACTTGACTAGTTGATTTTATTCACTGACAAGATAAAGGATGTCTTGGTCCATCTGGGCTGATGTAACAAAATGCTTCAGCCGGGGGCTTATAAACAACAATTTATTTCTCACAGTTTTGGAGGTTAGAAGTTGAAATCAGGGTGCCAGCACCATCAGGTGAGGGGCCCCTTCTAGGTCATGGATTTCTCCTTGTGTCTTCACCCAGTGGAAGGGGCTAGGGGACTCTGTGGGGTCTCTTTTATAAGAGCACTAATCCCGTTCACGAGGGTTCCATCCTCATGGTTTAGGTACCCCCCAAAAGGCCACACCTCTTAACATCATCACCTTGGGCATTAGGATTTCAACAAATGAATTAGGGGGAAACACAAACATTCAAATCCTAGCAAAGGGCATATTCGATAGCAACAATTTGTTGTTTTTATTTGTTTGAGTTGAGGTTTGAATTAAAAAGCAATGCAGTACACCAAAAGGAGTGAATTTTGCTGCATGTAAAATAAAAGCATAAATCAAAATAACTGCCTCCCCAAGAAAAAGGCTGAAGCACACATCAATCTGGGGAGGGCCATATTTGTCCTATTCACCTCCGAACAACATTAGTAGTGCCCATCGCCTTGCCTTCCACAATAGATGTTTGTGGAATGAACTGGAAGAATGAAAAGGACAAAGGAACTACCATTTCTGTGAATGAATGTCAGTTCACCTCCCCCTAGTCCACAGGTAAATTCAGTGGACTGTTGTTTTCTCTAGCACATTCCACAGCAGCATGGCTATCTCCCTCAGTTCCTTTAAGCCTCGGATCAAATGTCACCAAAGGACAGGTATGCAGTGCAGTGAGAACAGTGGCATTATTTCATCATGCTCAATGTAGAAAGCACCATTGGAAATGTTAAATGTGAAAATTTATCTTGAATTTAATTTGGCAATATCTGTCAACATCCTGATTATGCATGATTTTGATGCAGTAACTGCATTTATCCTAGAGAAATCACATAAATTATCTGCCCATGTGTCTAAAGAGAGAAGTGCAAAAATGCTCAGTGCTGTTTTTGTGATTGTGGGAAACAACCTAAGTGGCCACCAATAAGGAAATGGTGAAATGAATGATGAATGAATGATTACTCTGTATGTAGCAACATGAGAATATATCCAACTTATATATTAAATGAAAAAAGCAAGCACATAACATGAAAACTAGGAGTCATTTTTGTTTACAAAACGCCATATGTATATGTTTTTATATATTTTCTATTTCTTGAATCGCTTAAAGTGTGGATATATTATTTTTGCAATAAAGTCCTAAACATCTAACATAGTTAATACATACCTTTCCCAAGCATATATGACTGTATTTAAATTCATATTTAATAGGGGCGCCTGGGTGGCGCAGTCGGTTAAGCGTCCGACTTCAGCCAGGTCACGATCTCGCGGTCCGTGAGTTCGAGCCCCGCGTCAGGCTCTGGGCTGATGGCTCGGAGCCTGGAGCCTGTTTCCGATTCTGTGTCTCCCTCTCTCTCTGCCCCTCCCCCATTCATGCTCTGTCTCTCTCTGTCCCAAAAATAAATAAATAAATAAATAAATAAATTCATATTTAATAGTATTTTAAACCAATACTCCTCCTTTCTACACTTCAATCCTATAGCTCTTAGGTTATTTTTTACCTTTGGTAATAAAAGTTTCTGACAATGGGAAAAAAAAAAAAGATACTCATCTTTCTAGTCCTTGACCATACTTAAAACTGCATACTTTCCGTTCCATTTTGCTTTATAATCTATTTGTTCAAAAGCTAAGTGATACTGATTTGTTTTGAGGTACATCTTTTAACTGAGCCAGCACAAAACAAAGTAGCTTAGTGCATAACACAATTAATAAATCAAGTTTGGCTATTCTTGTCATTTATATATTGTCTTGATATTGAGCCACAGAATAAAGTTTAGGAAGCAGTGTAGTGGGTGGAAAAGGTGTGGATTTTATTATTTTTTAATTTTTTAAGGTCTATTTACTTATTTGAGAGAGACAGAGAGAGGGAGAAGCAGAGAGAGAGAGAGAGGGAGAGAGAGAGAATCCCAAGCAGGCTCCATGCTGTCAGCAGGGAACCCGACACTGGGCTCGATCTCACAAACCCCAAGATCATGACCTCAGCCTAAATCATGAGTCAGACGCTGAGCCATCCAGGTGCCCCAAAAGTGTGGAGTTTTAGAATTAAGTATTGGTTTGAGCCCTTTCTCTACCATGGTCATGACTTACTTTCTTTGAGCCTCCCGTCTCTCCATCTGTAAAATGTGTTTCTTGTGAGGACTACATACATAGAGCTATGGACAAAATGTTTGTGTCCCCTTACCTCCAATTTGTTTGCTAAAGACCTAACCCCCAATGTGTCTGTCTGGTCTTAAGATAGGGCCTATAAGGAAATAATTCAGGTTAAATGAGGTCATAAGGGTGGGACCCTGATCTGATAGAATTGGATTCCTTTACAAAAAGACATACTAGAGAGCTCGCTTTCCCTCTTTCTCTGTCATGTGAGGACACAGCAAGAAGTCTTCACCAGAAAGCGAATTGACTAGAATCTTGCTTTGGGACTTCCAGCCTCCAGAACTTTGAGAAAATAAATCTCTGTTGTTTAAGACACCCAGTCTGTGGTCTTTTGCTACAGCAGCTCAAACTAATACACAGAGCCTAGGTAAAACATCAAATACAGTACCAAGTACACAGCTGACACTGAATAAATGGCGACCACAGGCAGTTCTCACTTTGTACAGTAACCCGTTAGAGGAACCTCATGCATATTGGAACTGTGTCCTCATTTTGCATGGCAGCTACCCCCCAACATGTGAAAAGTAAGGACCGCCTGGATACTTGATATTTATCATGATAATCGTTTATTGCAATTACATTTCTGTGTACTTAAGATATGTTAATAAAAAAATCTACACAATTATATTGCTAATTGGAATTATTCAAGAGGGCAACGAAAAGATTGAAAATTCATCCCTTAGCTGAAGCAATTATCTTAGTATTCTATGTCTCTTGCCTTGAAGAGAAGGGGAGTATAACAGAGAAGAAAACAGACCGTCACCTCGACATTGCTCGAGTGATGACTTACAAAGAAGGCACAAGTTCTGACCGTGGTGTAATCCCTTTACAAAGGTTGCAGCGTAAACTAAACCAGAGATATGGATGTCTTGATGGTACAATGGCTCGTGGAGAGAAAGAGGAGCAGTTCAAACATCCCTCTTAATACTTAGGGGGATTAAACTGTCACGTAAATTGTCACCAACACAGGCAGTTTCTAAGATGCACAGTGTTGTCAAATTGAACTCGGTGTGAACCCTAGCTGTGCAGCCTACTCGTTGTGAGTCCACCTCTTTAACCACTTGAGCATTATCTTCCTGCTCTGTGACATGGGTGTAGCGATATCGACCTTGCAGGGTTGTAAGGACTTGAGGAAATGAAGAGAAAGTGCTGAGATAATGTTGGCATGTTTCAGGGGCTCTAAAACAATACCTATTGCCATGGTTTTCTTGAATGTCCAGTATAAAACCTTAAAGAGTTGCTTTCAGGGATATATACATACATATACATATATACATACATATATATATATATATACACACACACACACATACATATATATACATATACGTATATACATATATACATATACATATCTATGTATGTATATGTATATATATGTATATATATGTATGTATATATATACATACATATATATGTATACATATATATGTATACATATATATACATACATATATACATATGTATACATATATATGTATATCTGTGTATGTATATTTATGTGTGTATATATATATATATATATATATATATATATGAATAAAATAATTAAGACTTGGATGAAGACTTGTGGTGAAGTCTTGGTGAAGACTTGGATGTATTGGAAAAAGGGCAGGTGCAGACACCTGTCCAGTTACGTTGAGCCCAGTGCCTGATCCCCGGTGGGCACCTAGTTATGTCTGCTGTACAAACAAACATTCCAGGTGGCTTCACGTCAATGGCTGGCCTTGAAGAGGCAGAGGTTGTGGGTTAATCTCCACATAGTTTAAAGGGCTTCCAGGAAAAAAAAAAATCCTGATTAGTGGCTTGGACCAACAGGGCACACAATACCAGCACTGGCATAAATACTAGAAATACTGGCTGTTTAATGGCACGTAGACATCCATCCATGACTCCTTCAGGGCTGGCAGTCTGTAAAGAGGCTTGGGCAATGCTGAGTATGTGCCAGGATGTGATCCTAATGTCCCACCTGAGACCTACCTCTTCTCCATAGCTGGTTCTTCCTCCGCAGGTACTCTGCCGGCAAATGCCAACTGCGTTCCAGATGCAGAACCCAGGGCTGACAGTGAAACAGAGGGACTGGCTGCTAGGGTCACTTTTGATTGTAGGCCCTGCTGCTTTCCCATCTGGAGAAATGGCTCCCAGGCCAGAGAAAAGGCCGGGAGCTGAAATGTGAAAACAATACACTCCCAACTATTTAAAAATTTGCTGATGTTTTTTTCCATTTGCCATTCTGCAAGCATAACCTAGGAATTAACCTGTGACTGTTTTTTTTTAGTTTCAGAAATGGGCAAAAGCCAGAGACAAGTATCCCTTACACCAGGTCAGGCCCAATTGTTACAAGGGAAGAAAACGGTGACTATAAAATCACATAAGGATAGAACATACTAGAAGTCTTAAGATGTGACCAGTGGATAAACAAAAATTAAAAAAAGGCCAATGTGGCTAAAGCTAACACCGGGCATCTAAGCTGCTGTCTGGATGGTACCCTGGTCCCAGTTTCCAGACCTAATGCTTTTTGGTTCTTGAGTCTCAGCAATGAGGAAAGCAGGGCACTATAAATCCAGGGACTCTGGATTTTGAATTTTCTTGGATCAGTTCTCAGTACCTTTATGTGTGACTCCCCTTTTGCATCCTGTCTCAACACAGCTGACTTAAGGGTGTCAGGATCAAAGTTCTTGATTTCCTTCTGCCCAAGAATGTCTCATCAGCAGAACAATCTCTATTTCTTTGTGTTACAACATTCTCTTTACCCAGGTCTTGTTTCCCAGGATAATCTATGAAGGAATTTTGTAGAGAATACTGCTTACCGCACACAGCATGGAGTCTAGCACGGTACTCAGCACCTAGCTTGGCATCCAGACTTGAACAGGTGTTCAGGAAATGTTGAATGAATGAAAAACATGAATAGGGGAAATCTGCTCACTGTGTTATTTATGGAGTGATCTTAGTATCCCACCCAAATTTTCCTGATATAAAGTTTCTGACTTGTGGTTTGTAGCAGTTCTCCGATGCCATATGGGTCTCTGCTTTCCTCATTGTTGAGACTTAGGGGCTGTGGTCTCCACTGGGCACCTCTGACCTACAGTGGTGAGTCAACATACATTTATTGGACCAAGTCCTGGTGAAGAAGATAGAGAGCCCCTGCCTTTATGAAGTTTACCTTCTAATGAGAAAGACAGAAAACAAATAAATGCTTCATTTATTGTGATACGTCCATGAAGAAAAACAAAAGAAAATAAGTGAATGGAGAAGAAAGCCATGAGATGAGATTATTTTAATTAGAATGATGCAGGCAAGGCTCTCTGAGGAAGTAACATCTGAGCAAAGACTAGACAGGACGGTTTGAACCATGCAAAGATATCTTTAGAAATAAAAAAATACATGACAACAGTAACACAAAGAGTGGGAGGGGATTAAACAGAATTAACAGATTCTAAGATTCTTAATACACGTTGTCCAAAAAATGGTAAGAGTATTCATTGATATCGGACTTCAGTAAGTAAAGCATGCATGATGCATTTACAGTTATAATAAAATAATAAAAAACAGGGGAAGGTAACAAAATGTAATAATAATACTTACTCCAAAAAGTAGCAAAATAACAAGAGAAAAAGAGAACACAGAATATTGGTAAGGCATAAAGAAAATAAGTAAGATGATGGCTTTAAGCCCAAATATATCCATAGTTACATCAAATATGAACTGACTACTCTAATTAGGAGACAAAGATTGTAAAATAGATGACCGCAAATAAAATTGCATTGCATGCGGCTTACAAGAGACACACTTTGAATGTAAGTATATGGGAAGATAGGAAGTAAAGAACAAAAAATTCCAGGCAAAAGTTAACCAAAAGAAGGGTAATATGGCTATATTAAAATTAGACAAAATAGGCCTTAAAGCCGGAAGAATTACTGGAAATCAAGAGGGCCATTTCACAAGAATGAAAGGGTTATCTCAGCATAATGACATAACAATGCTCAATTTATGTGTTTGATAACCTAGCTTCAAAATATTCAAAGCAAATTTAATAGAGAAGTAGACAAATCTACAAACATAGTGAGAAATTTTAATGTATTTCTCCCCGAAATTGATAGAGCAGACCAAAAAAAAAAAAAATCAGTATTGAACTAACTGAACATTTGAAGAATGTGATAAACAAGGATGCTGGCTATCTTTTCCTCTACACTGCATTGTACCCAAGGTCCTAGCCAGAGTCACCCAAGCTCATTTGCAAGGACAAAGGTAAGAAGACAAATGGAGGCCACGTTTGCCATATCCAAATAGGTAAAAATTACAAATCAAGTAAAGAAACTGTCCATATGTTCTATCCTATGACCTCGACAAGAATATTTTTACAAGGACAAAATTAAAAAGTATTAAGTTAATATTTTTATATGACTTAAAATTGGCAAAGTATCAAAGATGGTTAAATTTAATTATTATATGGTACATATCTGGGTGTTCTGTCGATGGGCCAGCCATGTTTGCATAAGTCATACAAGGAATACATGAATAATCCATCAACTAGTATGTATTTATTCATAAAAGTATTTTTTATACCTTCATGTTAGCAAATTTCTCATGTTGTTATAGTGAGTATTTTCATGTAATCAGTAATATTGAAAGTAATGATGTAAAGGATTAAAAAATAAAATGTGATTGCATTCAAAGTGGATACATTTTAATATATTTTTATTAAAAACTAAAGAAAATATAATATAGAAAATATAAAATAAAGAAAATATAAATAAATATATAAAGAAAATATAAAATATCAAAAGATTTTTGTTTTCAAAAATGCCACTTTTCTTTTAAAATACTTGAAACTATATATTAAAACTAAAGGCAGAATACAAATAAATTAGTGAATCTCAAAATTTTAAATAAAATTTAAAGAAACCTGCTGTTTTATATTTAATTTTTGAAGATGTAATAAATTTCATTAAATATTGTTATACATGTAAAACATTTTTAATTCTAGCATTCAATGTTCTCCTATATGCTAATGAAAAGAGGCAGTAGGAAGCATCACATACATTAGATGTAGAGTTAAATACAGATTGCAGAATGATATAAATTGCTTTCTCCTGGAAAATGTTCCTCAACTGGGATGTGCAACTACTGCAAAAATGTTGATTTATGCATAACCTGTCAGTCCCCAGAACCACGAATAAGAGCACAAACAGAAAACAGAAGCCAAAACTAGTGGGAAACAATACCTCATTATTCAAGGAATCTATGCATTCATGCTAGCTGGGAGGACAGATGTTTCAAGCTAATTAATGTGCCTTTTACATAACTGCTTCTGCCACCCCAACCTCTCTTCACTGCAAAGCAGTGTTTGTCCCCACTACCAACACAAGACAAGTCCCAAATTGTCATGGAATCTGGACATCAATACCTTTTGTTTCAGAGACACTGCAAGAGATGTGGAGAACCATTTTTCAGGGGGCTGGATGGTGTTAGGGTTCAAGTGGATATTTAGGGTAAGAGATCCCATGTGAAAGAGGAATCCATGCATTTAAAAAATAAATTCTTATGTTCAGTGTGTATTTGTGACATGCTGGTGTACAAGTGGTATTGGTCTTAACCAGTGCAATAAAGCAAAAAAAAAAAAAATAGATATAAAGATTAGAAAGGAAAAAATAGTGTCTGTTTGCATTATTTGCAGACAACATGATTGTATATAGAAAAAAATTAAATTATTTTCAAATAAACTATTTGGATCATTGAATTCAGCAGACCAATTACATTTCCATATACAAGCAAAACAAAATAAAAATATAAAATTATCCATTTCAAATAGCGTAAATCTACAAAAATGACACATCTAGGAATGAATCCTAGAATGAAGACCTCTACAAAGAAAACTACATTATTTAGAGAAATTTGAAAACTCTAAATCAATGTAAAGTTACAAAATATTTATGGGTAGAAGATCCTATATTGCAAAGAAGACATTTCTATTCAAGTTACATTATAGACTGAATGCAATTCTAGTCAAAATTCTATCAACTGGTTTAGAAATTGATAAGCTAATTTAAAATTTACATGGAAATAAAAAAAGGCAAGAAGAGCCAAAAAGTTCTGAAGAACTCAAGAGTGTATACCATTAGATGTCTCCATCCTTATTACAATCAAAATTACATATCTGCACAAGGATATACAAATAGAGAAACTATAAATAGACTCATACTTGATTTATGACAGGTAAAACTTTAGTATAGTAAGGAAATAATAATCTTTTCAAGAAATGATGCTAGATCAATTGTACATCCATATGAGGGGGAAAAAAGAACCCTGTTCTATATCTTACAACATAAATTTCAATTGCAGTGGATTATAGACCTCAATATGAAAGGTTAAAAAAAAAGCTTCTAGAATATAACATAAGAGACTATCTCTATCACACTGGGATAGGTAAAAGCTTCCTCAACAAGACACAAGAATCACTAACTATAAAGAAAAAGTCAGATAACTGGACTACAACAAAATTAAGAACTTTTATTATCAAAGACAGCATTAGGAGAATGAAAAGGCAAGCTACAGTGGGAGAAGATGTGTGCAAGGTTTATGTCCAACAAAGGACTCCTATCTAGAATATAGAAAGAACTCCTACAAATCAACAACAAAAAAAAGGCAAACAACCCAACAAAAGGATGCAAAATACTTGAACAGACCCTTTATAAAATATATCCAAATAGTCAAGCATTATAAAATGTGCTCGTCAAGGAAACACAACTTAAAATTACAACGAGATACCATGAAACACCTATCAGAATGTTTTTCTATTTTTTTATTTTTTTATTTAAAAAAAAAATTTTTTTTCAACGTTTTTTATTTATTTTTGGGACAGAGAGAGACAGAGCATGAACGGGGGAGGGGCAGAGAGAGAGGGAGACACAGAATCGGAAACAGGCTCCAGGCTCTGAGCCATCAGCCCAGAGCCTGACGCGGGGCTCGAACTCACGGACCGCGAGATCGTGACCTGGCTGAAGTCGGACGCTTAACCGACTGGGCCACCCAGGCGCCCTTATCAGAATGTTTAAAGTGAAAAATACAGACAATGCCAAGTGCTGACAAGGATATGGAGCAAGAGGAAGTAGTGGGAAGTAAACTAATATAACCACTTTGAAAAACTGTTAGTATTTACTAAAGCTGGGCATGTGCATATTCTAAGACCCAACAATTGCTTTCTTGATACATATCCAAAGGACATGCATACAAGTGTGTACCGAAAAGCATGCACAAGAACATTCACAGCAACTTTTTTGTAATAGCCAAGATCTGGAAACAATTACATATCAATGGCAGAATGAATGAACCCATCGTGGTATAGTCCCACAATGAAATACTACAGCACAATGAACATAAATGAACTATGGCTACATGCAACATGTTTAAATCTCACCAACAACATTGAACAAAAGAAGCCAAACTCAAAATACACATACTCTACAAAGCCATGTACACAAAATTTGAAACAGGTGATAGTGGTCACTCACTTGGGAAACAGTGAGGAGAGGACCTGCAAAAGAACTGTAAAAGGGATCTAGGTGGAGTTTACATGAGCATGTTTGATGTGTGGAAATTCACGAAGCTGCAGTTAAACATACAGAATTGTTTAGGAATGAAACTATATAGCTCAATGGGAAGCTGGAGGAATACAGGAGTATGTGGGGATAAATAAAACATGAGTAGCCGAATGCTTATGACTGTTATAATTGGATGATGGGTACATGGGGGTTCATTATATTATTCTTTGTACATCAGGTACATTTGAAATTTTCCATTATATAAAAACAACCTATTTATAGAGACCTACAATAGCCTCATGATGGTTCACTGCCCTTTATGACTGAATCACAGTTTTACTGGCTTTATCTGAAGGTTAATAGACACTGTTAAAGCCGACTGTCATTTGAGGACCATCATTAAGATGATGCTACATTTTGTATGCCTCTCCTGGCATCTCAAGGCCTGACTCTTCCTAAGAGCTCACAGGTTTAATTTCTGCTGTTGCCATCAGCTAGACTTCTTGTCTGAGAACTTCTGTGCCAGTGATGAAGTTATTGTCTCTTAGGGGGCGCCTGGGTGGCTCCGTTAAGTGTCTGAATCTTAATATCAGCTCAAGTCATGATCTCACAGTTGGTGAGATCAAGCCCCACTTTGAGCTCTGTGCTGACAACGCAGAGCTTGCTTGGGATTCTCTTTCTTCCTCGCTCTCTGTCCCGCCCCTGTGCACATGTGCTTGTGCGCTGTCTCTCAAAATAAATAAACATAAAAAAAAAAAGTTATCGCCTCTTACATCCAAACCCACCCTTCTATATTCTGGCTTTCTGAGACTGGGGATGCCACGCTGCAAATGAGGTTTCTGATTTGCCAGCTGACCCTGTGGTTCTGCAGAAAGGGGCACTCCAAGACCGGAAGTGTGTAGGAGGAGGAAGGAAGAAGGGATTTCCTCCTTCCCTTTTACTTCCTGTGCACTTCCTGTCTGTTTCCTGCTCCTGTGGAGTTTCACCCCAGGGGTGGTAGTCCTTTCCCTTCCCAACAGCTAAACCCAGCATGCTGTTGCTTGGAGGAACAGGTTCATCGCCCTCTGCTCAAGTACAGGGGCATCAGTGAGCAGCCTCCTCCTCTCAAGTTTCTAGGTTTAGAAAGTCCAGCTTCTTCCCAGTTTCTCCAGTCCTTGGAGTGGAAGCTGTTTCCTGCAATTCTACCTCCCTGGTCCCTTACAGTTCTCTTACATGGGTAATTAACTTTATACCTAGGTGACTGTTCTTTATGTTAAGCCCGTCGTGTTCAAGTAACAAGTAACATTCCTGCCTCCTCACCAGATCCTGATTGATAGATACAACCTTCAAGAGTGATACTCTGTGCTTGACCTAAAAGTATTGATTATTTTCTCTTATTGAGCACACGTTGTGTAACATCTCAAACGCCTCTTCTTCCCACCCTCACTCCAGGTAAACAGAACAACAACAATTTCAGCTATTTGAATATTCAGCTATCTCAATCAACTTTTGTTTTTTAAAAAAGGACTACTGAAAATTAAATAAGTTTGCCTTAACAATACTGTGGTTAGCCCAGTGTCTAATGGAACAATTTTTGACAAAGTGGATCTGAGCTATCAGTCACACATTTCTCACATGTTTACATTATTTCTCCTAGAGGCTCCCATTATGAATGAAATTGATACGGCAATACTGAGGCAAAAAAAAAAAAAGCGCCAAATTCCATCTCAGAAGCACCTGCCATCAAAGCATTCATGTCATAAACATAGGAGAACTACAAGGTAGGTGCTTATTTAAAAGCGGATGAGAGAAAAGTTGCATGTTATATGAATACGTATTGCCAAAACCAGAGAACAACTCATTGAAAATTTAGTCAAAATGTGCTGTGGGAAGATGGACAGCTATTATCTTAAGGAAAACAATCCAGGCCCACTAATGAATTCACCTGGACTAGACTAAAAATAAAAGACAAAAAAAAACCTGACAGCTCATCTATTTCCTTCCTATTAGCAGCCTGTTCTTAATTGCCCATCTTTTCAGAAGGTGTGAATGCAGGAAATAAAGCCCTCAATGGTATAGAAATTTTAGCGCCTTCTTAAATCAACAGATGGATATTCCCCCTAAGTTAGGAACTTTTCAGTTTTCTATTTTTATTAGACCGAAGCATAGTTGTATGTAATCAGTATTTGTGTGGAAAGCAATCTCCGGTGAACAAATTTCTGAGACGTATCCTGAACACAGCCATCTTTGGTATTCTGTATTCATGCAATATTTGTATATAAACAAGATCCATCCCCAAAGAATTTTCATCGGCATGTCTGCACTGAATTCTTATATTTGTCTTATGGAATAGAGCTGGTATTATTCCTCTCGGTGCCCCTCCCCAATATCCACTCTAAAATTTTTTTTATGTACAGGGAGGTTGGAAACTCACCTAAGTTCAAGTGTATGACAAGTGGCTAAAGAGGGACTAGATCCTGCTCTGTGATTGGTAGCCTGATCCTCCTTTCCTAAAACCACTCTGACCAGCATTAGAACATGTCTCCTTTCAAAAATAAGGCAAACTAAGAACTGAGCCGTGAGAGGGATCAAAAGAGCTGAAACTCTCACCCCTTTGGACACACACACCTGTCCTCAGGAATGTGGCCTCATAGGACAGTAGGTCAGTTGGTCTCTTTGGGCTACAAATGTACTCCTAGTAGTGAGAAAGCATAGCTTCATGGTACCATATTGTAGCATTTGGAGGGAAACTACCGGGACCCTTTATCAACAGATGGAAATCCCAATGGGACTTGGGAATTTCTAAGAAAAACCGGAGAACTCTTCTGGGTTTCAATGAAAGACTTAAAAAAATTTTAACGTCTCTGAGTTTTTTCCTAAGTCTGAAAAAAAAACCCTGTTATTTCGAAAAGGAGAGAATTTCAATGCTTGACATCTTTTACAAAACAGCAGCATGTGAAGATTAAAAAGACAAAATCAGTATTGGCCTAAGAAAGCTGTTAGAGCTGAGTTGGATAATTATGTCTGAGATTACATCATGGGGTCAGTTTTTCATTTCTGTTCTTGAGAAGCTAGCTGATCACACACTGATTTGTAATTCACCTCATAAATTATACAGAATTTTAATGAGCTGCTTTTTAGGGAAACGGTATTTGAAACACAGGTGACACTGATTTCTACATTTTTGTAAACAATGATCATTTACTGTACTAGAAGTCTAACTTGGGAGAATGAAGTGTTTCCCCTCAGTGACATTCGTTTCTCAGACTTTGCTGTTGTCCCAGAGCTGAGGACAGGGTGGGTGGGGGTGGGGGCTGGGCAGAGGCATGTCGCCCAAAGTGGTTGCTGTGAAGCCGAGTTTCTTGGAAATCTGTGTCATATCCAACAAAGATAGAGATGTTTTGCATTCCACAATCTGTTCTTGTTTGTGTAATTCGAAAATGTTCTAAATTACTTGCTAGGTAAATTATTTAAGTTCTGCCCCCTTCTAAAATAGCTAGCAGTACAATTATGCTAAGATTCTAAGGCTCTGTTTATCCTGAGGCATGCTACTGCCTTTCCTGATTCAAAAAGCATGGAGATTTAGGGGCGCCTGGGTGGCTCAGTCCCTTAAGCGTCCGACTTCGGCTCAGGTCACGATCTCATGGCCCGTGGATTCAAGGCCCGTTTCGGGCTCTGGGCTGACAGCTCGGAGCCTGGAGCCTGCTTCTGACTCTGTGTCTCCCTCTCTCTCTGCCCCTCCCTTGCTCATGTTCTGTCTGTCTGTCTCTCTCAAGAAAAATAAATAAAAATTTTTTAAAAAACGTGGAGATTTAGATGCAGTTCTTGGTGCTGTAGAAACTTCACAGAGCGCATCAGACACCTGCATGAATGGACTGATATCTTGTTTTGGTGGGGTTGCAGGTGAGGAGGATACTTCTTAACTTTATTAACTCAAGTCTAAACTGTAGAGTTGTGCTTATTTGATAATTAAGTCATTTAAAATGAACAATGGCAGGGCACCTGGGTGGCTCTGTCAGTTAAGCGTCCGATGCTTGCTTTCAGCTCAGGTCATGATCTTATGGTTTCGTGAGTTCGAGCCCTGTGTCTGTGCTGTCAGTGCAGTGCCTGCTTGGGATTCTCTGTCTCCCTCTCTCTCTCTGCCCCTCCCCCACTAGCGCGCGTTCTCTCTCTCTCTCTCTCTCTCTCTCTCTCTCAAAATAAATAAACTTAAAATAACACAAAATAAAACAGTGACTTTCGATCCCTGTCCTGGGTTACTACCTTCACCACCGTGCTGCACAGTGTTTCTGGAGGGGAAGATCCAGTCTATTTCATTTCAAATGGGCTTGCAGAGCTGCGCTGTGACGTTTTCCTACCTCATGTCAACTCTCTAGCCCATTCTGCACGCAAACCTCTCTTTTCCCAAGGATAAGCTCCCTTCCCTCAGATTCAGAAGAGGATCCTGTCTATGTTACTGAGAAGGTCAAAACCATCGTCTTCAATTCAAAATACCACTTTCTTGTTGAGAGTAGATCCTAAGAGTTCTCATCAGGAGAACCATTTTCTTTTCTTTCTATTGTAGTTATATGAAATGATGGGTGTTACTTTAATCATTTCACAGCACATGTAAATCAAACCATCATGCTGTATACTTAAACTCATACAGTAATGTATGTCGATTATTTCTCAATAAAACTGGAAAACAAATGCCATTTCTTCACTCCCATCTTATCTCTTTACTTCCCTACCACATCAGGGGATAGATGTTCCTATTCCTTCCCCAAACCAACTCTCCCACTTGTGTCCTTGATTCTGTCTCCTCCTTCCTCTTGCTGGTACTCCTGGTACAGCTGGGTTAGACTAGGGTTTCTTTTGTCGTCCTCCCAGAGACTGGCTTGAGCTTCCAGAAACTTCCCTGAGACTAGTTCTCCTGCCAGGGGACTCTGACCTTGGAAAGGGATGGGCTAGTGCCCTCAATTTCCACTTGAACCACATTGCCTCTTAGCAAGGAAATAAGCATGTTTGGGAACGTTCTGAATTAACTCCCTCAAACCACATGTGCAGTCAAGTTACCCATTGACGCCTGGCTCCACAGGCAAGTTCTGGAGGTCAGATATCTAAAATGCGTTGGCAGAACCACATTCCTTCCGGAGGCTCTCGGGGAGAACTCCTTTCCTTACCTTTTCTGGCTTCTCAAGGCTGCCCATGTCTTTGGGCTCCTGGTTTTAGATCGCTCTCACCCCTGCTCCCATCTTTGCGGCTCCTTCCAGTGTGTATTCTCTTTGTCTCTTTTTTCTGTCTTTTTTAAATGCATGAGGGCACACACGGGCAAGCGTAATCCTCTTTTCAACTGCACAGTACCGTCAGGAGACAAGCAGCATCCTTGTGGTCAGAGCCGATGGCAAAGTTCTAGCGAGCTCATCGATGAAAAAAATTCAAGTATTTTATTTATTTTTTGTTCATCGAAGTTATAAGTAACTCCGAAAGTAGATGCAGAATCTAAATGAGATGAAATCAGCGGTGCTGATTTTTCCAGCAGCCATGACAGACAGGGGAAATTGCTCACCCTGATACGAAAATATTCAAGATCTCTATGCCATTAGAGGGGTGCCCGAGGCAACTCCAACCACAGACAGTGTGTGTAGGCTCACAGTGACTAACTGTAATAGAATTCAATAATAAAAAACCTCCATTATCATAACAGTCTAGGGTCAATAAAATTGATACTGCTTCTGCAATCACTCAAAAATTATAAAATATACCCAAGGGCATGCACTGAGAAGCTTTTAATTCTCGACTGACCCAGAGAATTATTTTTCCCCTGATTCTGCTATTACTCTAAAATTAGTACTCCCTGCCTTATTTCTTTAACTCACACATTAAAAAAAATGAAGGCCAGAAAGCCTAAAGAGGATCCACGGGGAGGCCAGGCTAAGAGCTATTTCTGACAAGGAACATTTATTCAGTGCACTAGTCACACTTATTTATAGTGTTGGTCTATGTGACCGCTCCAAGAACATCTGTCAAGGTGTTCCGAGTGCCTTCTGGGGGTTTGCATTAAGAGCCCCCAACTGCCGCATCTTCACTACAGAATGTAATTCCAACGGTGAAATCGACAGCGTCATTTCAGAGCAGTACGAATAGGGGGAGAAAGCCAACCCAACAAGAGCCATCCTGTATCCCGCCTGCTGAGTGTCCGTTGTGTGCCAGTGCCATACTGGCACTCTCCGGATCACTATGGTGTGATCTCTTTCTAAAATTATGAAATCCTGGGGCACCTGGGTGGCTCAGTCGGTTGTGCATCCAACTTCAGCTCAGGTCATGATCTCGCAGCTCGTGGGTTCGAGCCCCATGTCGGGCCCTCTGTTGTCAGTAGAGCCGGCTTCGGATCCTCTGTCTCCCTCCCTTCTCTCTGCCCCTCCCCTGCTCGCTGTCTTTCTCAAAAATAAACGGTAAAAGAATAAAATTATGAAATACTGTAAACATTCAAAAAGGTACAGAGAATATAATAATCACCTGTGAATCCACTGCCTAACTTATTCAGATTTTAACATATTGCCATATTGACACTTACTGGAAAGAAAGAAAGTTTCACAGATAAAGTCGAAGATCCTGTGTATTCTTGTCCTATCCTAGTCCTCCTCTCCCTTTTCTCACCCCCTGACCTGCTACCTCTCATTCCCATGCACTTTTTATGCCTTTGCTTTCTCACTCTTATTATACACATATGCACATATTTATAGATCTCCAAAACACTTCTATAACTGGGTTCATAATATACATATGCAACTTGCTTTTTTTTGCCCCGTGTTATGTAACTTGATACACATGTACTTAACCTCTGTAAGTCTCAATTTCTTCATCTGTCAAACAGGGATAATAACCCTACCTACAAGAAGACTAAGTGAGTCCGTAAAGTGCTTATTAGCATGGTGTCCAGCCTATAACACGTATCTGACAGAAGTTAATTACAAAAAGTTTATACTATCTGACATATCAAGCTGTCTTCCCTGAGATTAGCCAAGGCAAATTCTTCTTGCCTTATCTGGAAATTAACTTTTACTGCAAATGTCTTCCATAAACTCATGTATTTCTACCTGCTTCACATGACCCAAGGGCAGATCAGGTGAAGAGAGCGTTACAGACTGCCTGAACACACTTACGAAGGCACAGACACACACGCATGCATGCACCACACACACACACAATGCACAAGAACCGACTACAGCTGCTCTATAGTAAGCCATTTCACCCACACAACTTTGTGCGTTTTACAGGTGAGGAAACAGAGGCACACGGGGGCTGCGAAATTGCCAGATATCACAGAGCTCAGGAATGCGGCCACAGCAGGATGCTAAATGTAAGCGGTCTTGCTCCTGAACCTGGGTTCAGGGCTGACACTTGGCTGCATCTCGACCTCTCAGCCCACACAGATCTCTCCACTTTCTGGTTTTGCAAAAGGTGCACGTTCACAAAAGAGATCCGCAATAGTGGACGGCATATGAGCTTCCCAGGGCATTTATTGAATTATTTACTAAACACAAATACCCAAAGCCATTAGCATTTGACAGTGGCTCACAGCCAGCGCAGCTGAAACAGATATAAACATGTTGTGCAGGAGAGCAGATCCGAGGTTTCAGTTCCCCGGCTCCCACCAGTACTCATAAACAAGCAGACAGATTTTCCCCTTTACCATGAGACACTGGTTTTTTTATGCTCGACAAAAATAACAAAACATCATTCTCTTCCCTCTAACATGACACCAAGGATGACACAGGAATCTTTAAGACTGGACTTTTACCAGTGTATCGGGAGAAGTGGTAGAAAAGGTTTATTGAGGCACCTTGTTAAGCAGGTTTCATTAAACGTGTGGTTGAAGCTGAAGAGTAAAGGATTTGGCAGGATGGATACCAGGTGTGGCTGGTTGGTGTCCAAATTACAATCTTTATAGCCTGCCCTGACCAGTTTTCAGCAACATTGGTCAGCCCCTTTATCTAGGTAGCCGACACCCAATTGTTTCTGTTGTTTCTTTTCTGTTGTGGGTTTTTAAACAACACAGCTCAAACATCTTCTTGGCTTCCTGATAGCACTGGCCTTACAGAAGGAGTAAAGCATCTCTAGGTGCAGAAGGAGGGAAGAATCGCAGGATACAGTCCAACCTCAGGGGAGAATGATAAGCAACCCTTCATTTCAAATGCAGAGAGTGTGAGAGGAAGTGGCTTTGTGTTAAATTAGAAACGAGAACCTCCTCCTATCTTGAACAGGTTGCTGCACCAGATTGTGCAATCTCTCCCTCTCTCTCGGGACCTTGTGGCGCAGGATAGAACACGTCTGATCGGCACAACCAGCTTCCAGAGTTCTTTCCAGATGCCATCAAGAGTCTCACGAATCAGCAAGACCAATGTGTGCGTGCATTCCAGATGCTGACCCAAGTCACCTCTCTTCTTGCCCTCCGCTCGGGTTACTTAGATGAGAGAAGTAAAAATAAATAACGAAAGGGCACCCAATACCAATCCCCAGAATCCTCAGCGAAATGCAGGTATTTGCTAATTCTGTTTAAAGGAGAGAGGGGAAATAGCATATATTTCATTTCTTTTGGCTGATCTCCCTGTCTGAATTTTATTAAACCAACCAGGATCTTTTTTGATTGCATTTTTATATTTGATTGGGTACCTATTGGGTGTGTGTTCAAACAATAAAACAAAGACCCCCAGGAGTGCCTGGGTGGCTCAGTTGAGCATCCGACTTAGGCTCAGGTAAGGATCTCGCAGTTGACAAGTTCCAGCCCCATGTCGGGCTCTGTGCTGACAGCCTGGAGACTGATTCAGATTCTCTCTCTCTGCCCCTCCCCCACTCATGCTCTGTCTCTCGGTCTCAAAAATAAACATTAAAAAAAAATTTTAATGAAAAAAAAAACAAAGACCCACCCCCCAGGGATTTAAAAAAAAAAACCACCAAAAAAAAAAAAAAAAAACAAAGCTAAATTTACTGCGTGTGAGGTAAGAGAGAACTAGAGCTGTGTTCACTCAAGAATGGAGTTCAGCTGGTCTCCTTGTGCTAAGGGCAAAAAGGGACCATTTATTTCTTATTAGAAGAGTTCTAGGAAGAGTCTACTAGAAGAGTTCTATAAGAAATGTCAGAGGCGGACTGGGTTTAGGGGTGGGCAGATTTAGCAAATAAAAATCCAAGACGCCCAGTTAAATTTGTAGTGCAGATAAACAATCACTTTTAGTATAAGTATCCTGTGCAATATTCGGGACATATTTACACTAAGAAATGCTTCTTTATTTACCTAAAATTCAAACATCATCAGTTGTCCTATATTTTATCTAGCAATCCTAATTAGGAGAGGCTTTGTGGGGTTCAGGATCATGCAGTAAGTAGTTCACATGCCAAAACTTGGGATTAGTAACATTTTAATATAACGGTGTTAAGTCATTGTCGCCCCGCGGTGCATTCTGCTACGGGGACCATGAACCAAATTCTTCCGTCTGGAATAACCCTATGTGATCAAGCCTAGTGAAATCTACCGAACTGGGGAGCAATGCATGCGGCTGCTAGACACTCTGAAACTCAAGCCAAGACAAAAGGAATCGAAGTTACCAGTGCGTCCTGGACAAGGAGAGTTGATTGGATGCTGCCGGTGTAGACTGGCATTCGTGTTGTTGTTCAAGGACGGCAAGTCTTTAAAGAGGATTCTGACTTCTGGCTTGTGAAGCTGGTTGAAGGATGAGGTTTTCACAGAGATCCACAGTACAGAGAGATTTACTGGGAACACTGGAAGGGCCTAGGGGTGCAACAATCTCTTTCTTCGCAGCTGCCTAATGAACACCTCTACCTAAACGTCCTCCACCTGGATATCCCAGAAAGCTCTCGCGCTCAACGTGCCCAATGCTTAATTCATTCTCTTCTCCTCCAAACCCGCACATCAACACTGCAACAGCCCCGGGCTGGCAGCCTCCCTGTCCTTCCCATGCCACTACCTCCTCACGCCTCAGTCACCTGTCAAGGTGACACCACCAGGTGTCCAGGTGAGGCCACCTCAGAGTCACCTCTCAAGTCCCGCCCTCTGCCTCTCCTTAGTTCAAGCTGTCAGCGTCTCTCACCTCAACATCAGCAAGAGGATCTTAATGAAGCCCTCTCCCCATCAGCCGTTTCCTCTTCATTGCTATGAGATAGCTTTCATAATTTTTTTTTAATGTTTATTATTTATTTTTGAGAGGGAGGGAGGGAGAGAGAGAGAGAGAGAGAGAGAGAGAGTGAGAGAATGAATGAGCAGGGGAGTTTCAGAGAGAGAGAGAGAGGGAGACACAGAATCAGAAGCAGGCTCCAGGCTCCGAGCTGTCAGCACAGAGCCTGATGCGGGGCTCGAACCCACGAACCATGAGGTCATGACCCGAGCCGAAGTTGGAAGCTTAACGACTGAGCCACCCAGGTGCCCCAGATAGCTTTCTAAAATGTGATTTCGAGGTGTGCCTGAGTGGCTCAGTCAGTTAGGCATCTGACCCTTGATTTCGGCTCAGGTCATGATCTCATGGCTTGTGAGTTCAAGCCCTGTGTTGGGCTCTGTGCTGATAGTGAGGGGCCTGTGTGGGATTCTCTCTCTGCCCCACCCCCCTTGCACACGTTCTCTGTCTCTAAATAAACATTTAAAAAATAGTGATTTTGAGGATGTTTCTCCATTTCTTAAAAACCCATGGGGCTTTTCATGCCTGTAGGGTAAAACCAAACTGCCTCCGGACAGGCACACAGGGCCACATGGGTCCTTAAAGGTTTGGCATGGATTGGTCTTTGTCTCCGGCCTCTCAACCATCACTTTCCCCCAACAACAGATGGTGTCACCCTACAGCCAGTTGTCTGCTATCTGATGCTCTTTCATGGTAAGATAACTTTTCAAAGACTGTTCCGTTACCTGGAGGGTCCTCAACCTACTCTGCTTGTGTCTGGCAAACTTGTCCTTCTAGAATCTGCTGCAGGTGCTAGGCCTGCTTCTGGTAAGCCGCTTCCCTCTCTAGAGAGATTTAGCTTGTTTCCCAGTCTGCAGCCACGAGGCACGTTGCGCCTGCCTTCACTGTGGGGCTTGCCACTTTGTACTGAGTGTGGCAGTGATGTGTTTGTCTTACCCAGAGGATTATGAGTTGGGGGCAAGGACTTACTTTACTCACCTTTGAATTCCTAGGACTTTGCATAAGCACTGAGTATAATAATTATAGTAATTCTTATGGCTAACATTGGCCGAGAGCTTACATGCCAGGCAATTTTCTAGGCTCTTTATTATTTTAACTCTTTAATCCGGACAACAGCCCTATGGGATCAGTACTATTATCTTCATTTGATAGAAGAAGAGGCAAAGATGGGAAGGGCAGGCCCAAGTGCCATGGCTCATCAATTGGCAGCTTCCATTCAGCTGCAAAGTAGAAGCTCAAGAAGCTTTCCAAAAATACTGCTGCTCAGGCCCACTCAAGGACCACTGAATCAGGATCTCTGACGGCCTAGGACCTGGAGGACCTTATTAAAACTCCCCAGGTGGGGCACCTGGATGGCTCAGTCGGTTAAGTGTCTGACTTTGGCTCAGGTCATGAACTTACGGTTTGTGAGTTCGAGCCCCGCGTTGGGCTCTGTGCTGACAGCTCAGAGCCTAGAGCCTGCTTCACATTCTGTGTCTCCTTCTCTTTACCCACCCCGTCCCCACCCTCCCCACTTGCACTGTGTCTGTCTCTCAAAAACAAACATAAAAAAACAAACACCTCCCTAGGTGATTCTAAAGTGAAGCCAGCTTTGAGAATCACTGATCTACTCCCTGCATCCGAAGAAAATGCAAACCAATGTTGGGGAGAGCGGGGAGGAGTCAGAGAATTTCTAAGTGGGGAAAGGGGCACAGACCCTGGCAGCTGAGAGTTCCAGAGCCCTGCTGTCATGCCCCTAAGTCTCCTGTCGAGCATTAGACTCACACAGGTGAGCGAAGTACCCGGCGTACCTGACATGTTCTGCCTCCTGCCCCAGCATTGCAGATGACATCACAGTTCTCTCCTTCACTATACGCACGGCCTGAGATCGGCAGTGGGAAGGTTGCGGAGACCGTTCCTTGCTGACCCGAGGGTGCACTTTACTAGGCCACGAGGGAAGGTTGTGACTGAATTAGACATTTCTGAGCACATGCACGATGAGGCCACCTAATCTTCTCCAAAGACAGGACTGGTCCCATTCCTCTCTGTGCACCAGCTGCTTCTCTGCAAAGAAATCATTCCTTTGCCAAAATTAGAACATGCAATGCAGTAACCACTTTCTATGCAGTCAAAAAGCTGTCAAAAGGCAGAATCTGACCTTAAAAATGTTCATTTGATGCGTGCCTGTCAGGTATTTGGTTAGGTGACATCAGTGCTAGCTGCTTGCCAGGGAAGGAATAAGAAAGAACAAAACCTAGAGACGCTCGGTGCACAAAGAAAGAGGACTTGATCCAGGGTGGGGCTACGATGGCAGGCAATTTTTCTTGGCGGGTAGAAAAGACCTAGATGAGATGCATGGCTTTAGAAGTATTAGCGGGAATAAAACACAGGACAAAGACGGGGTTCATAAATTGAAGGACAGATCGGACTGACTCCACAACTGAGGGAGGTTACAGCTGCCTTCTAGTGAGCAAAGACAAGGATTCCCTATGGCTGAAAAAAAGAACATCTTGTCTCGTCAAGAGTTAAACACCATCATCATGGTGAATGAAGATGCCTCTTACCACAGGCTGTGCAGTCATGCGGTCCTGGGCATTTGGACCCCGGCTCAGCCCCTTGTAAGTTGTCACTTTGAGCAAACTCCTTAAACTCACAGAGCCTCAGTTTCTACATATGTTTAATAGTCTTAATAAAGATCTACCCCATATGGTTGTGGGGGGGGAAGAAATGAAGAATCTACATCAACAATGATAGCTAACTTTTATAAAGTGTGTGTGTGTGTGTGTGTGTGTCTGTGTGTGTATAATCTATTCACTTAATCCTCACGACAGCCCTAGGAAACAGGTACCATTATCATGCCCATTTCACAGATGAGGAAACTGAGGAACAGAGAAGTGACTTCCTCAAGGTCATACAGATAGTATGTGGCCAAGCCAGATTTTGTCCCAAGGCAATCTGGCACCAGAGTCTAAGCTCCTAACTGCTACACTATGCTCAAAATTCTCTATATGTATTGGCAACCAAAATAAGGACACCTGTCAGACACATGACAAATGGAAATGCCAGGGTCCCCAAGTGACAGCTTCCAAAGAGGGAGTCCTCTGATCCCTCAGGTGCCAGGAATGGGTTTTAGTTCTAGACTCACTTTTTATCACATCCTTTCCTTTCCTTTGCACACTCTGGCCAGAGGGAGAAGAGCCTTGTATGGGGACACAAAAGGCCCCTTTTGATGTCCTCAGCCCATCAGCTCCCCTGACTCAGCAGATAGAGAGGACAGGAACACACAGCTGAATCATTTCTCCTCTAACCACGTCTTTCACCTCAACTGGCGCACCCCGCCGAAGTCCCAGCGTTTTTGAAACCCTGAATTTTATCTGGGTTGACAATCGATAAAGCTTTTAAGAACAGAGATGCCTCTTATTCTGGAGATTTCTAAGTGCTGATGAGCAGAGCTAAGAATGTGGGGAAAAAATTAATGACCCTCAACTGTTAACATCCCCAAATAGTTTGTCCATTTCCTGTGCAATTGGGTGCTTATCAGGCAGGCACAAAACCAATCCTTATTTTTAAACTGCCATCTTCCTATAATGTCGTGTTCACCTCTAACTTTTAAGGAATGAATTAAATTACATTACTATGAACAGTAATCCCTGAACCTCCAAGTTTCAAAGATTCTTCAGGACCTTTCTGTTTTAGTGTGTTCTCATTTTTCCCACCAAAGTACGTGGCTACTCAGTCACGTATTTCAACAAAGACATTCCTTTAGAACGACTGTCCTGCCAAAGGTATGCACCAGTAGAAAACCAAGCTGGGGACTGGCCTCTGGCTGTGGAGTAGATGGGGACAGTGAATCAATCTCCCCTGACTTCTGTCACTGCAGGGGCGGGAGATGCTCCCCACGAGCCTCTTCTGATTCCAACAATCACCATCTGCCAGAATCTCCCACCTCCATCAACCACCAAGCTTCTTCGAGAGAACCAAGCTGTCCTTCTAGCAGCAAAGGCATGCAAATTATTAAGTCATGTATTTGAACATGCATGCAAGAGATACACACTTCAAACAAACTAAACACGGGAATAACTATAGCACCCTCCCCCCAACCGTTCCCACAACATCAACAATTTAAACTACATTGTGGAGGGGAGCAAGCTCACTACTTGGCCTTCGTTGAGGTAAGCCCATCGATTCCTCAGAGATTCTGAGAAAGGGGTCACTACCTCTGTGCCAGAGTAAGACAAAAGATCCACCTATCCCCGCAGGCCCTACCCCACTCACTGCCTTCTCAGGACCACAGTCCACCCCTCGTTCAAGATCCAGTTCTCCATGAGGCTGTCTCTAGAAACACCCCTTTCCTGGCTAGGCAGCATCAGGCAATGGAGAGCACTGGGAACACAGAGGTCGGAGTGTGACCAGTGCTTTGAGAGCCGGGCCCACCTGTCCCTCACTCCATGACCTCAGGCACATCAACCTCTGAGCACGGGACTCCTCCTCGGCGACACAGGTTCT